>NW_020450696.1:0-115469 GCF_003343035.1 Apteryx rowi | reverse complement strand
CCCCCCCCCCCAAAGAAAAAACACTGAAGGTGAGCACTGAAGCTTTAAGTGCTTTTTGTTTGCTTGTTTTTGTTTTTAGCTCATTGAAAATTCAGGGGAGTTGTTTCCCCCGAAAGCTAAGCTATAACTTATGTTTTTAATTTGAGAGAGAAAAGTAGCTGTTTCTGTTCTTATGGTTGGTATACAGCTTCCTCTATAGCTTTCGGGGAAAACATGTAATGTTTATTAGTTGTTCTTTACAGCTTCTTTGAAGGAGTTTCTAGGTAGCATGTGTATGTATCCAGCCTCCACCAGTGTTCATTGGCGTATTTAGCTGTGGTTTATGGAATCCATGCTCTTAATCTGTGGCTTAGTTGATATGAGTTCTCAAATGAGAGTGAGTTTTTAACACTTAACTTTGTAAACATCTGAAAGTGTTTTTCAAAATATTGCTGATGTATCTTTATCCTGTTCACAACAATTCGGAAGTATTTAAGAAAAAAAAAAATCAGGCTCCTAACAGTCTTTTTAAATAGCAGTAAACAGACTTTTAATAGCGTTGCTATTGCTGTGTAATTTGAGTGTGATTATAATGATTAGTTCTTTCAGAAGGAAAATATAAACACTGCTAGCAATAAGATTTATTTGCTTCTTGGATTTTCTTTATGTTGCCTTAAAATGTTGGGCAGAAAAACRTGATTTTTGGTTACTTCCCGCTTCTTATCCTAAAACAAATGTGTGAGTGTACACCTATGTGGTTACAAATCTGACTTTTTGGTACTTTACATAAATACTGTAATTTAGAGTTCTCATCGATGAAGACCCTCTACCTCCCCAATTTAGGTACATCATAATATAGATGGTAGATGTTAAGTAGAACTTTCCTCAAAAATTCAAAATACCAACTATCAACTCAGTTATCTTGTGTGATACAATCATGGTGAGAAAGAAGCAGTAGTCTTGGATTATAATATCTGTCTATAAGAACATAATGTATTAAACACGGGATTTTGTTTGTTTATTTATTTTATTTTTTTAATGTCACTAAGGCAGACTATGGATGAAAAGCTTAAGTTAGCAGGAGGAGAGCAAGACTGGGGGAAGTCAGAGGAGGTCACCAGACTACTTCACAGAGTAATAATAGTAAAAAAAACCTACCAGACTTAATCCATAGAATGGATTGTTTAAACTTAAACTGCTTATCTTAACATTTGAAAAATTTGCAGATAATTAAAAACATAAAAGTTCCTTGCTTCTTAATGGTTGCAGTAGACTCAGTCTTTTAATCTGATTGTTCAAAAATACACATTTTTCTTCTGAGGAAAGCAACCTGCCATTGTTTTCTCTGCCATAAGTTCATGAAAGAAAGAAGTAGTGCTTACAGGGCAGAAGCTCATCTGGTTGTTTACACCTCTAAGTGGTAGGAACTGTCTGTAGATTCCACAGTTGGTGACATTAAGAACAGCACAGTCAGGTTGCCTGTGGAGATGAATGTATTTCAGCTACGATTTATGCATTCTGGGATTGAAATGAAAGGCTTTACTAAAAGATTAGGTTCCTGAATAGATCTAATGACCATTTTCACTTTAAAATTTAGCAAATTTGGACTTAAATAGCTCTTTATTGGCTGTGCCAAAGCAGTTGCCATCTAACAGGCAATAACAATGACTGGATTAAAGTAAAGATGATACCTTCCGAATAGGATCTCATTTTCGATCCTGAAGTTATGGACCAAGTCTTGTAAGATAACAGATCGTTTCTTTGAATATGATTGTTAGCCATTGTGTCTTCAGGTCGAGCCGTTTTCATTCTTAATGGTGAGCAGTGAAATCTTGGCAGCAAAAAATTTGTTGGTCTGGACTCAGGCCTTTGAATTTCAGAACATAAAGTAATGTATTACCTTTCTTAATGTCATAAGTAATGTGTTGTTATCAAGGTAGGTATCAGACAGAGCCTTCAGTGACAGTCATGACTGGCAGCAATTATGTCCATTAAGTGCCATTGCAAAACATTTTGACCATAATGACTTATGACAGAAATATCTCCTGAGCTCTACAGAGGTAGGAAATGCCAAGTCTATCAAGATCTGACTCCTCTCCTCAGAAATTTCTCGGAACAACTTGTTTGTTCTTACATAGTAGGAATCAGTGTAGCATGCTGCAATCTGATACTTGTCAAATAATGTAGTTCAATTATGACAGATCTTTTCTCAGAAAAATTTTTAGTCAGGCCTGGGGACGTAGATTGCATAATCATTATATTAATTGGCAGAGCAGCCATAAAAATGGCAGATGCTGGAGTTGGTCTGGTGTACAGAAAGATAACGCCAGCATAGCATACTATATCAGAAAAGTTCTCATATCATGAATACAGCTTGTAGGAGGAAAAGTGTGTTTTTGGTAGTACAACCTGTTGCTGGAGCTCGCTCCATCCTAGTCAAAACTTAGATGCACACTTTGTCATTAGCATTATAACTGCATCTGCAATAAGCACTTTGGCAGACAAAAAGTATGTTGCTCACCAGTAGCATTTGCTAATATATTAACATTTTTAATGTAAACCTTCTTTTAGAGAAGGTCTTCACATTCTGGAAGCTTAGTAACAACTTCTAGGTATGTTTGCCTAAGTCTGTTAGATGTTGCTGTGATTGACTGAAGTTCTGAAGTACGAATTCTGGCACCATGCGTGTGCAACTTTTGTACACTGGTAAGAAACAGATTGGACTTCATGTATTTGGTTCAACTGGTTAGTATGGGTCATGAATTTCAAAGGCTTTTCTCAGTGCTTTGTTGACTCTGTCACACATCTCTCAGCAGTAAAAGCTGTTGGCTGTTTAAGTAATTGTAAAAAACGTCAGGGAGATTTCTTCACAGATAGCTTTTCTTTAAATGCTTAACAAGGTTTGTCTATAGTAGCAACAGTATTAGGCCACCCTAAACAAAGAATAGGACAGTGCTCAACTGCAGCGAGTTTGTATTTCTTTATGACATTTTCCAAATTAAGTTTCACTCGTGCAGTCCTCGCTTGCTCAAAACAAAAGAYGTGCTGAGAAAGTCGAGAGTCTTTGTTGCATTGTTCCATTTTTTCTGTTTTCTAATTTGTGATTCTTTTTTGTCATCTTTCCCAGGCTCTATGGGTTGTCTGCCAGGAACTGTAAGAATCCAAGCACTTGTCTAGGGAGAGATTTTCAGGCTCCCTGGAACATTTTCTGGCATTCATTCTGCCAAGATTTCTTCTTGATGGGCATCAGGCATGGTGTTTACCATCATGGCTGTTGCAGTAGTTAATACAAACACAATGCTTATATATTCTTCAGTTGAACCAGCTGATGTTAATCTTTGGGGTTTCATAAGTCTTTTGCCACAGTGATGATGACTAGTTGAGAAAGAACAGTAGAATAAAGGTGAGGAATTGCTTGTTTTGTTTCTGGTGTAGCATTACTCTTTCTGCTATCTTGAATGGGTGCTAACTGTTGGAGCAGGATGGTAAGATGTGTGCATGTGAGAGGAAAGAATAACATAAAACCCTAAGATTACTAAAGCAACTTGTCTACAGACTTGTTGCAGTGATTGAAAGTTGCTCCTTATTTGCCTTTAGCATAGAGAAGACTTGTCATTGAGGTAAGACTTTCTCCATGTGTGATAGCTCCAGACCCTAGCTTCTGATGTTAGATCATGTAAAGCTTAAGGGGTCAGGAGAACAAAGAAGGCTAAGCTGTTTTTTTATTCAGTTCTTTACAGTTCTTTTGGCAAAGAAATACTCTGTAAACAAAGACAAGTAGGAATAAATAATAATTTGTGGCTGGTTTTGTAATGTATTTCAAATTCTGTAACAGTGCATCTGAGTAAAAATTTTCAGGTGTGTTGCTTGTTAGAAATGAAATTTATTTATTTTTAAACTAGGACAGATCATTTTATTTTAATATCAGGCTGAAATGCGTAGAATAAAATTTTCCTGAATCTGTTTTGTTGAAATTTTTGATTCTTAAACATCTATGCAAAGAGCTTTTTCAAATTCTGGTAACTTTTAAATGACTCTTATAGCTTTTGTTAAACTTTCTGCAGAGTTGGCAATCCAAGATTGTCAGATTTCATGGACAGCTCTCTCTCAGTGAAGATGGGAGGGAAGTGAAGAACTCTTAAAGGCAGGAAGTCTTTGAGTGCTCTAGGCCCCAGTGCTCTTCGTCAAGGTGATATACTTGCTATGGCTTGCTTTCCCCTACAGAAGCAAAGAGGTATTGTATATACCTCAGAAAATAGGAGTTATCCTATCAGGCTTTCACCTGATAATGTACAAATTTAATATTCCCTAAGATGTAAACAGGCATCTAGAATACAATAATGAAATACGGCAATGGTGGTATACATGCTTTTTGGCAATGAATGCATGGTTTGTTATCTTAGAAGTTTTGGCTTAAGATTCTTCCTTTCTTCTACTGTTTATATTAATACATTTTCATTGTAAAGCCTGCAAACTTTTTGTGTGTTCAGATCTTTACAAAAGCTCTGCATCACTTCTTCTATTTGCTATTTATGTTGGTTATTTCATTCCTACTGTCTCCTGCCTCCAGAGCCATTTTTCATCTTCCTTGTAAGCATTCATTAGCTGTGTACTGTTCRCACAGGGAGTAATCCATAGTATGTATTTATTTTGGGTGTGCAAGCCTACATTTCATATTCTTTGGGGAGTTCAGGGTTGTAAGGGTGGTGATAAATCTTTTTCTTGCACAGAAGTTCAGCACTTATTAGCTCATCAGGTGTTGAAAGGAAGTTCCCTTTAAAGCGTTATTTAGAAAGAAAGAGCAAGGTAAGAATGAATGGAAGTATAGTCAAAGACCTACATACCTGGTAGAACTAGTCAGAACTGGTCAGCTAGAACTGAATTTTTCTGCATGGATTTTATAATCTGTAATATTTATGGTGTTATCTTGTAGCTTAAAGTAAACTTTCAGAATTCAGAACTTCTTGGAATGAAATGTATCAAATCAATTGCTGATTATTATTCATTATTAAAACTTACATTAATTTTGAAGTATTAATCGGGACACATCACAGTCCTGAGACTGAGTTTTCACGAGTGCTACTGGGGATGAGGGACTGGACAATGCTGTCAGTGTGTCTGGAGGAGGTGGAATGGGACCGTACAATTCAGGAATAATGGAGATGACAAGCTAAAATTACTAGTAATTACATAATGTAACAGCATTTGTTCTTCAGTCTTCCACACTGTTAACAAAATGAGATGAATTTGGATATTTACTGCGTCCAAGGTGTGCTAGTCATGGATTTGACAGGGGATGCTGTCGTGTGTGTCCGTGTCCATCCATCCATCTGTCTGTTTGGGTTTTTCTTTTGTTGTGTCCCCCTTCCCTCCCTCCCCCCACCCGAAACTATCTAAGCAGTGAGGGTTTCTGGAACCCAACAGTCAGCAAACTTTGGGATTACAGGGTTGCTCACTGAGAGGTCTTTACAGTGGACTTTCCTGGATGCCAGTTAAACTTGCTTCTAGTTTTACTCTGGTTTCTGGGAGAACAAAAAAGGGGGGGAAAAAAAGCCAAATGATTGTCCTGTGTAAGTTGGGATAGTTTTATTTAGCTTTCAGATTCAGAGGCTTTTTTTTTTCCTTCTTTAGTCAATAACTGAAAAACCATTTGGTTTCACAACACTAATTATTACTCAGAATTTGTTCTTATATTAAACGTGAAGGGCTTCTGCTACTGAAATTTGGTCTAGAAAGGGAGCTAACTGTCTAGCAAAGGGAAAATATGTAGTTCTAAATTGTAGGCTTTGCATTTTGTTTGCTTTAATAAAAAGTTGCCATACATCAAATTCAGCTCCACTCATTAATAGGTATCTGTCTCTGCCAAAAGAGTTATTTTGAAAATGTTTACCTGTTTTGTCTGATAACTTAATATGTAAATAATGAGTTAATTAAAGAACAGCTTTTCTCTTCATACTAGCTTAAACTTTTAACAGAACAGATTTCATTAGTGTTCATGGTTTGTGTGTTGCTTTTTATTTATTTATTTCTCCTTAGGTCTTGGCTCCGTATGAGCTATTTGTAATGTTGCATACTTAAATTTTATTATGGACCCTTGTCCTTGTTTCTGGAACTGTGAGTAGAGAAAAGTAGCCCTATTGCATGAAGATTTCAAAGCTTGGTTTTGTTCCAGAGTGGAATGAGGAAGGGAGGGGAAAGGCCTCTTCTAAAAAGGAAGGTTGCAGGGACAGAGCAAGTCCTGGCTGTGGGCTCCATCTCCTTGGCACTTGCCCTGGGACCRTGGACCTTAGCAACCCTGGGAGGCTGGACAGGCATGCTGGTGGTAAAGGAAGCTCTGCTGGGTCCTGTATGTTTTCTTTCCGCTGTTGTTTTGCTTACATTAAAGGGTCTTAATAGAAATGTGTGGCTTTGTTTTTCCTACTGTCTCTCCCAAAAAGGGTGTGCGTGTGGGGGGGAAACAAAAAAACTGGGCTTTTGGTGAAAACTGTCATTTGGAGTACTTTGGTCAGCTTTCCATTTGTGGGACTCCAGCAGGTGTTTTGTGTACTGACTGCACCGTCAGCTGTCCTGTCTTGTATTTTCATAACCAAGTAACAAAATTTTGCCTGTCTCAACATCAGAACTGACTTTGCACTTTAATTTGGACTAGGGCACAAACAGAAACTGTGAGAACTGTTTACTTGCACTGTAATGTGGGTTCCGTACTCTGGGATGGACTGTCTACAGTAAGATAGCAGTATGGTTGACTCTAGGTGGAAGAGTACTTAGGAAAGACCTCTCTTCCTTAGACGTCTCCAGGAATGGAACTTGTCAGATAACGTGGAAAGGTTGAAGTTCATGTTAGCTATATTTCAGTTACAGTATAAATAAAGCCAAAATATTCATGTATTATGTATGTGGGATGTAGTTCTAGCAACTCTTAACCCTACAAAATAGGAATGAATTACTGATTTGAACTCTTTATGATTGTTCAGATCAATTTTGTTCATAGTATTCAGTACAGCTACTGTTGTGCTTTCAACCTTTTTTTTTGTCCTTATCATGGATTTTTCTCAGTAAGCAATCCAAATGTTTATATTTTTCTTAATTAGGAATAATGGATRTTCTTAAGAAGTTTCTCTCAAGAAGACATCTGACATGTTGAAGATTACTTCTTTTTCTTTTTTCTGTTTTTTTCTTTAGTTCAGATGTATGTATTCTATACCTAAAGGGGGAAAAAAAACAACACATATTCACTTTAGACCTGATATTTGCTATTGTTCTCTGCTTATGCTTACCCAATACAGCACCTGTATTTCACATGCTGATTACCTTGAATGAACTTCTTTTGGTCCCATGACTCCGTGTGGCAGATAAGTTGTTGATTGCTCCTGCTATGTGGTATCTTAGAATTGGGGAAGAGGCTATAGTTCTGCCCTGAATTTAGGAGTCTGGCCTGTACTAAGGGATCAGTAGTGAAAATGGCCTGTCTGCAAGATTCTTTTATCTGTCTGTTGGTCTTTTTTTTTTTTTTTTTTTTTTTTGGTGCAATTTTTTTGACACATAACTAAATAAAAATGCATAGTGTAGCACAGTGCTTTGGGATGTCACTTCATGTCTCTCCAAGTGGGGGATTTATAAACTTACTGGGTCATACAGTGCACCTACTGATAGGTCTGCATTGACTTAGCTTTTAACAAAAATGTAATAGTTCATTTAGTGTGCAAAACTTTAAAGAAARGGCACTAAACTTAGCTCAGAAAAGTGTGAGAATAATTGCTAAGAGTTTGTCTTAAAGTGAATAAATAGTGAAACACAAGAATCCAGGCTACCTTCAAGAGAACTCTAAATGAGGTATGTGCTTTTAGGCTTTTGTTGTGTGAGAGACCTTGCATAGGTTTTAAACTGATTCCAACAATCACACTGTAGTTACTCAAGCTGCCCAGTTCCTTCCTTCATTATGGAGAGGTAGACTGACTTGTCTTTTTGCTTAAGGGAGGCCTGCAAAGGCAGCAAGACATGTTAAACACAACTATTCCTAAATAGAAATGGGTACCTTTTCAAAAGCTGTAAATAAATTTCCAAGGCAGCTGTAATTTTAGGAATAAATCCTTTATAGCCTGGAGTCTAGTGTCCTTTTTAAAGGGCTTCTCCTCCCCTTGCTTCTGTAAGTTCAGACTGACTGACTTCTATATATCACTTCTATAAATTCAGCCTTATAGAATTAGGGCTGGTGCACTTGATTTAATTTTACTGAAAGTTGACTGGACGGTAGGGTAAGGTCCCAGTTTCTGTTTTGTTCAGATCATGTGTCAGTATGATGTTGCCTTAAGAATCCCTTGCTGGCATAACTGAGAGGCTGACAGCAGCAGTTACGAGGGTGTTGCCAGTCARTAGCAAGAATGTATATAAGGTAAGATGGTGAGTATCATGTGATGGCTTCCAGTTCCTGCTGACTTTAGTGTGAGATGGCAAACAAGGGTTCCCTGTCCTGTAGAGATAAAATACTGTTGAATGCCAATTCTGTCTTTCAGTTCAAAAAGGATACACATTACCATTATCTCTCTGAAAGACTGACTGTTGCAGAACACTAAAGAATATGGATCTTATCTTGTTCTAACTAGTTATCTGTGAAGAAAGATGCAGAAGTTCCCACTAACATTCCGTTAAAAAGCTTTTTAAGAAAAAGAAAAAAAGCCCAACGCATAGTATTGGGTGACTTCCAGTRTGAATACAATCTTGCATCCATAATTCTTCTTCCATGTAGTGTTTTATACATTGGTGCAGAAAAGTGTGGTATTTTTGCCAATATCCAATTAGATTATACTTCCAGAGCACTTTGAAATAATACATGATCTACATAGAGTAATAGCAAAACATATATTAAGCTTATTTGTGTAACTTGCATATAGGAAATTAAAATGGAAATAACTAGGCGTACCAATTCATGTGAACATGTAGATACTATAGTTGTAGTAACGTTTTAAAAGATAGTGTTGATGCAAAAGTTTACCTTACACACTTTGGTAACCACTTTAACAGATTTAAAAATCATATGGGGAAAAAGTCATATGGTAATAAGATATTTGAGGAAAATTGCCAAAAGCATTAATAGCAAAATTTCTTTCAAGGCAGAAGTTGATTGGTTATGTCCATTTCTCTGGATTGTTTTAGGAATATGGAATTTCTTTATCTGTGTGCACAGATACATATACAAAGAAAATGAATACGAACTTAGAGGAGGTATATGTGTGATTGCCAGTAACTAAAGATATTTTAGACCGTTTTGACATTTAGCAGTGCATGTAGTACTTCTGTCACTATCTACGCTGTTTTTATATATCTTGCCATGTTCTTAGCTTTTTCTTAAGCAGAACGAGCTAGCTTCAATAGATGGAAAGTACTCGATTTTCATAGAGTAATTTAGGCTGGAAGGGACAGTGGGATTTTATCAAAGTTTCAGCTTCCTGTTCAGAACCAGGTCAACATTGAATTCAGTCCAGATTGCTTAGGATTGTGTCCATTTGGGCCTTAAACCTACAAGGTTTATTCTAAAACCTCTCTGGGTCGCTGTTCCAGGTCTTAATTATACTACTAATGATTTTTTTTTTCTAGCTAGCTAGTACTTGTTCTATCAATTTTGCATTTGTATTACACTTAAATCTTGCATCAATTCAAATGGCAATTGAAAAAGGCTTCTAGCTGTCAGTCTCTTATTTCTGCTTATTAGCAATATTCTGCTGCTTTATTAAACCTTCAGTGTATAATGCCTTAGGAAGGAAAGGACATAAAATTACACTTACGAATACTATGTATGCCTGACCTTGTCAAAGATGAAGAGGAATTCAGACCCGTCTGGGGAGGGGGAGAAGATGTTAGTACGGAATTTGTACAGAGCTATATGCAGTTTACAGAATATCTCACGTTTATGTATGGAATACAAAATACTCCAACTACTTGTGTTATAATGAATGTATTATGACAAAATATGCATGCTGACTCTTTATGTATCTAACAATATTCTTTCTTCCATGATGCCTCAAAAGTCTTTACCAGGTTTATTCTTGAGCTATAGCTCTTAACTCGGAGGCTAACTTCCCGATAAACTGTCAATAACTAATATTAAAGCTGTTGGTTCATGTTTTTTCCCCTTTATGTTATTCCCTGATACTGGCGTGTATCAAGTTGAGCTCAGATAAGGAGGAGATGTGCATGGYTGAAGCTCTGGGACTAACCTGTTGTCCTGTTTGGCTTCAGTTAGAAGGCTTTACTTTGGCAGCTCTGCAGTCTGAGAACTGGAGCAAGCAGTATTTTTCTAGGCTTAATTCCATAAAGAGAGGTACTATTTTTATATTCTATTGTGCCTGTTTCAGGTAGGAGAGGGGAGAAGGGAGGGATATTGTTTTATGTGCATACAGTATACATTTAATGCAAATGTTTAGACTTGTACATAATCTTATACATATGTATATTTTCTACCAAGAGTATAATGTAATGTTTTTTTCTATTTTGTACTTCAGAGATAGACAGGTATATTAAAATACAACTTTTCAAGCTGGTCAGCCATTTAGGAAATTGATGGATGTAATTTCTCTTATAAAGAGGAAAAAAAAAACACCTAGAAAATCATAGCAATGTCATAGTGGGGATGGGGACTTAATAAAAAGGAAGTCCTCTTAAACATATAATATTCCCCCTGGTAGGCAGCTGTTTGTCTGATATTTCTCAACTCCTAGTACTAGACAAATGTTAACGCTTCCATGAACTCTGAAGCTTTCTGTTTTATTTTCTAAAAGTAGATCTGTGCTTGTGGTTAGCTTGTGCAGCATATCAGGATGATTAACCGTGTCAATACCAGGCTTTCTTAGCTTATGCTTCCTCATCCTCATTCTGAGGTGGTGTGTCCCAAGCTACCTCACCACTTCAGATATTTAAAAATCTGACGTAAACTTAAGCGTCTGATCAGCTCTTTTTGTGGGTTATACTTAAGGTGGATGATTTGAGTCATGAATAGTAGTGCAGTATTAGTTATTATTCTTCCCCCTCTTTTTGTTTTGCATTCTTCCCCCTCTTTTTGTTTTGCATTCTTCCCCCTCTTTTTGTTTTGCATTCTTCCCCCTCTTTTTGTTTTGCATTCTTCCCCCTCTTTTTGTTTTGCATTCTTCCCCCTCTTTTTGTTTTGCTATTTTTTTTAGTCACATCAACTTGAAACTTGAATCATAACCTTTCTAATGCTCCGATAGACAAGTTGCATTATAGACAAGAGACTAAAATATGCTTGGAGGCTGCAAAGTACTAGTGACTTCTGTGATTATCAGGCTGTCCTTGCTAATGTAAAAGTACAGTAAGCAGAAAACGGATGTCTTCGAAGCTATGTCATGTGTCCTTATGAACTTAAATCCTGTGAAAATGGATATATGGTTGGGATGGGTCCAACAGTTGTTGAATATTGTTAGCTCTGTGATTAAGAAGTGCTTAACACATTTTTGACATGAAATGATACATGTAGCTTTATCCAGATAGAGGATTGTTGTGTCAAGGAGCTACACAGTAGTTTAATGCTTCAGAAGAATAGATGGACTCCACGAAATCCTAACTCCTCTCTTTTCTAAAGAGGCTTGAACATTCAGTGATAACTTAGAGATCTTGGTGTGTATACCTACCTTCTAGAGATGATAGTGCGAATCTGTTAGTGGCCATGCATTTCTTTTCTTTGTGCTCACTCTTACTGAAGTCTGGAAGAAGAGCCTCTCCTAGAGGGCACCTTTGAAAATGTTTGGCTGTGAGTGAAGCATATACCTTTGCATACAACTATTCACATCAGGAACCAAGAATACATGCTTTTTGATTGCTCATCTTCCTTGGGAATAGACTATGTTATCTGGTGGTAGTTACTGATATTTCTTAAGTACACAAGTACTAATTCTGTTTCCAGTTTATTGATACTACATTCAACAATGGAAAATATTTATAAAYGTTTAAGAGTGCTCATTTTTCCTTGTTGGTCCTGTACACAGTGAAGTCAGAGTTAAGAATTAAATTTAGACAGATTTGTGCTGTGAAGCTGAGCATGATGCGTCTGCTAAAGTGCCTAAAGCTGGTATGAATAATTTGAAAGGTAAGTTAGCTCTGTTCACTCCCCCTCCCCTCAGTCCCTATATGTTCTTTTTATTTTCCAGTTACTGGAGGTGATGTTTTCTTCCTTAAAACTGTCTTCTGGAAGAGTCACTTTTCATTGGCTTTACAGGCTAGCAGATTAGGCTTACCTGATTGTTTGAATATGCAGTCAATAGGAATAGCCCCACATAGCCTCTAAGCCAAAGTGTAAAACATTTATTGGACAAACCAGTGAAGACTGATCAAATTAGCACAGTAGTCAGAAGCAAAAGAAAAAAAGTATACCTTGCTTCCTTTTCCATATTTTAATACTTTTTTGTAGGTATTCTTTATATGTAAAATAACATGTATGCTTTTTTTCCCCTGAAATATTGTTTGTTACAATAAAATAGAGATAACTGGTTTAAAAGTGRATGACAAATATTTAAAGGCTAGGAAAAAAATCAACATCGAGAATATAGCTGTGTGCATGAGACAGAGAAACAGAACATTTATTTAGAGGGTAGATGAATACACGGGCATTTAATGTAAGCATAAAAATACTGAATAATACAAAGGAACTGCAATAGTTGCATTGGTTGTTCTTCTATTAGCAACAGTAAAGGAATACTTGATGAAAACTACTTAAAACATTGTATACAATGAGTTTGGAACTCATTATCAGCATTAAAATTGAGGCTAAAATGGTAGGATTTAGAGACTTTAAGTGAAATAACATAGCCTTGTGGTTACTCTAGATAAGATGAAGACTATATTATAGGAGGGCAGGATGCTGTAGTACAGAACCCAGATATTGATGTGGGTACCTTTTCCTTAGCCATCTTTTTTGACAGCCTCTTACGATGGCAGTCAAATTGTGAATTTGACTAGGAAACAGCCCTATAACAGGGGAGTGGTGTTGTTTGTTCTAGGGGATTGCAAAGATTTTTGTTTAAGTTTCTGACATAACTTTCAGGTAGTGTGGCCTAGCATATATGCACCATTGATCTGATATGTTAAAGCAGGTCTTTGCTTTTAATTTTTGAAAGAGATTTTAGAAGGAGGTGAAATAAGATTTATTATAGAAATTCACATTGAAGTTGTAGCTAGAGCAGCTGCACAGTTTTCTGTTAGGAAATTCAAAACAAAGAAAATTATTGCATAATGTGCCCTCTGAAGTGGGTTGGGTGGCTAGTGTAATCAGAAATATCAGGTGTAATTTTATTTGAAATAAGAATGACTTCTGACATAAGCTTTTTCCTGTTTGACAGACGATAAAATCTCTTGATTCTTAACTTCTTGAATGTTCATATAGAAAGATAAATCTTGCTTAGCATTGTGTTGAGCTACATTATGCTGATTAAAATTACTTGCAGCATTACTAAGAACGCAGAAGCCAAACTGATGCAGCATACTTGGAATCCAAATTTGGGAAGAAACAGATGGCTGCTTATGTTTATTGCTGTGGCAAACTAATAAAAAAAAGTACATTGATAATAACTTTTTTTTAAGGCAACTAAAATTAAATGAAATAGTGACAAGTTAGTCTGGACTTCAACGATTATGTGCAGAGCTCTGACAGCCTATAGGAGGCATATGTGCTGATTCTTACCATGCAAGTATTTGCTTTAGAAATGATACCAAATGACACTTCCAGGTTGCTTAAAACCTGATGTAATAGCACCTGCCCACCAAAAAGCATATTTTATATAATTTTTTTTTAAACCTGTATTTTTTTTTTCTGAAGCCTCTAGTATAACTACTGCTTTTAGTTTGTGTTTTGATTCCAACTTTGTAGCTGTCAGTGCTGGTGCTGTGGGAATCACTGAATCTATTTATTTATTTATTTTTTCCCCAGACTTGACCTTGTTATCTATTAATACAAAGCAAGTCTGTTAGAAATAGTTGACAGTGGAATCAAATGGGAATTGATATGCTGTTATTTACAGCTTCATTAATAATTCTGGCAAATAAAACTTTTGAGAGAGTTGTCTCAAACTTAAGGGGTTTTAAGTGTATTTTAATGATTAGTAGAAACTGTTTTGGAAGATTTCAGTGATAAATACCTTTTACTGAAAGGAAGAATAAATTGGGTCTCAAATGGAGGGAAAGTCTACCCTACAGTTTTCAAGTAAATGCTACTGAATAACAAGAAATTGTGTACCTAAAGTAAAAATGCATTTGTAAACCAGAAAGATTAATTCTAATGACTGTATTGTCTACTCATTACAAACAAATTAATAACGATATTGCTCCTGTAGCTTACCTGGGTATGTGATTAATGTTCAGTATTACATATTCTAGTGTCTTTTGGCAATATAAAAACCTGACTGTTTAACAAGAACACAATTTCAAATTAAAGTAATAAATCAGAGTTACTGAAGTAAGTCCTGCAGTGTGCCACACTCTTCAACTGGCCTTGGAAGAGYAGTATTTTGTCCCATGTACTTTTGGCATCATGCCTCTTTATCAGCTACTGTCTTTCCAGTCACGCTTGTGTTCACGTCTTTGCTACATGCTYTGCTGATTACCTTGGAAAAGGGCAATGCTGTAACTGTTCAACTGACCTTTCAGTTTATTTTCTCTTGTGTAATATGAAACACGAGCTAACACAGTCTTAGTCTACTGATTTCTAGAAAGAAATCTGTCTCTTTACGTTTCTACAGCTTTCTGCTCAAATATAATGGAGTTTCTCTCTAGTTACAATAATTTAAAAAGAACTGCCCCAAATTTCTTTTGGTGTCATATCAACAGAAAAGCAAATTATTATAGTTTAAAATAAGGGGTTTTAGTGTACAATTTATGCACAATTAAGACTATTAAGCAGAGGGATAGCAAGACTATGACTATTAATTGAAAAAACTCCTACCTAAAATGTTTATCTGATAAATATTTAGATGTGTAAAATTGAATAAACAAAGTGTGCTACTGGTAAATTTGTTGTTTGAATACAGACGAAAACATAAAATGGAGCCTTAAACATTATTTTGTAATTGCTGTCTTAGCTTCTCTGTCATGAGGGAAAAGTCTAAATATTTTGGTTGCTTTGGCAGATGTAGAGTGTGGATAGCTGTGTTACAACTCTGTCTGAATAGATACCTTAATATTTTAAGGTTTTTGTGGGTGGCTGTATTTTTTTTCTTTAAAAAGTGTGTGTGTATATATATATATATATATATATATATAACTCTATAAAGATTAACAAAGATAAAAATAACTTTCTTACAGTAAGTGCTACTACTTAGGCATGTGTGTGTTTCTTGTTGCTCTCTCACTCTCTCTCGCTCTCTCGTATGTCTTTAACTAGTTCTGTAGACTTCTGATGGAAGGAATTGCCTCTTGCACCTTCTAAACATTAGTAATCTGTTACACTTCCTGTGAGGTGCATCCGTGTGCTTCTAATAAATTGAAGGGGGAGACAGATGAGCAAACACATGTGGATATGGGTAAGATAGCCTGTAAACATTGTGGTGGGGAAGGGCGCTCTCATGCAGGATTGGTTTAGAACATTCAGTGAAACAGCTATTACTAAGTGATTGCATTAAGTCTGCATTTAGTATATCTTGTAATCGCTCTTTCATTTGTTTCTGAATCAAGCAGTATGTATGTTTGTTGTGAGGCTGATGGCAAGACATTACAGCTGTCAAATGCTGGTGAAGTCCCTAAATCATCTTAATGTTTAAAGCAGGAAAGAGGCTTGCTTCTAGTACTCTGCATTGTGTAAGAAAGCAGTGGGCCGGAACTTAAGTCAGCGAACAGTCGTCTTGCTAAAATAGTGCTGAAATATATTTATACTTATTAGCCTTCGTTGCTGATTAGTTTTACATCTGTATCAGAAATAGCAGCTGCTGATAGGATGTCAAAAACCATGTAGCTACTCTGTAATATTTTCTGACACTTTTTTTCATTCTCATAGATACTGCAGTGTATATTCTTACTAGCTCTTGACTTGCACTTAAATTATTTTGAAAAAAAATAATGCTTTGTCAGTCACTTTGTCCATTATGAATAACTTTCAACAGAAGAAGTGATTACACATTAATTGTCCCCAAGCAAATATTTGTTAATTTTTAAGAAACTGCATTTAGTTTGGGGTGCAAAACTAACTTATCTCTCCATATTGATGTAATAGAGCCTCCAAAGAGTGATTTGGGAGTTTACATCTTTTCACTGACCATGGAAGGAGCCTGGGAGTTTTAAGTAACTAAGTCTGTTGGAAATGAAAAACTGCAGATTGGCACTCATTATCTGCAGACTAAAGAACACTTGGAAAAGTTACTTTGAAATTTTTACCTTTTGTACTCTTTTTCTATGGTTCTTTGCTGTGGGGTCTTTTTAGTAATAAGTAATAAAAGAAAACTCCTCAAGCTGGAGCAGATCTTGAAATTCTAGCATTTCTTTGATGGTAAGGATCATAACAGAAATAGTTTCACTGTATAAGTTCCTTATTGAACCCCTGAGTACACAAATTATTAGGATAGCATTTAATTTTATCACACCTCATATGAATTTAATAACATTGGGCAGTCTGCAGAATCTTCAGTTTTCAGCTGAAAAATGTATGTTAAGTTGCCTCTGATTTCATAATTCAGCTGCTACCAGACTTCTCATGGAAGCAGTAGTGACTGTATAGACAAATAACATTAGTTGATTGTGATGAAGGATAAAGAGTAACCTGTAAAATGCAAGATCTTCTGAAATACTATTGCACGTTTCACAGGTACCAGGCTTTATATCTAGAAAGTCAGTGCTTTATATGGGAGATTTTTCTTCAAGGGTGTGAAATTATAAATTTAAATTCACTGTTGAATTTCACTGTTGAATTCTTGTGTATACTATAATTAAAGTACATATTTTCTTTACACAGTCTTCCACACTTCTAATGTAAATCCATCTTCACATATTTGTAAATTAAAGCTGTTTAACTGTGACATACGCAAACCTGCATTCATGTCTTCTATCTCATGTAGGTAATGGCACAAAAATAAAAAATAAAAAGCCTATTCAGTTTGTAAAGTATATAAAATATACAACTGTTGAACTTAATCTGGAGATGCAACAGAGAGAGATTCCTTCTGCAGGTGGTCTGTGGGGCTCAATGTAATGTTAAAGCTACTACTGGTCCTGTGACATTGCAGTGAATGACTTGGGGGACAGAGCCGTAAAGTATTTGTGTAGTGAATGATTTTAATAGTACAATTAGAACTTCAAGAAAACTCAAATTTAGCCACCCACGGGTTTTCTAGGATCATGATTTCAGAGGCAAAGGAAGCATCTAACTTTTAGACCTGCAGAAAAGCAAAATGAAATGGTGGCCTCTTTCTGTGTCCCTGTCCATCAGCCATTGGTCTTTGGTACTTCCAAAACATATTCTCTTGACATCCTTCTAATGCTTCAAAGGCTACAGGCTGTTGAAATGTTGGTTAATCTACTTTAAAATGTATTAAAAAGATGTCACTATGGAGAAAGTTTAAATCAGTCATCTAAAACAATAAGGTTGATGTACGTAAGTTAAAATGCAGTAAATCTATTGTTCTGAGGTTCATAGTGCCCACATGAGATTTTGTGTGCTTTTGGTCCTCAAGTATGGTTACTTTGTGTAATGTTCTGGGTAGAAAAATGAAAGGTGGGTAAGGCAGAGGGATGGAAAAGAGAATAGAATGAAATTAAATCCAAGGCTTTTGCTTTGATCTGCTTTCACTGGTGATGAAGCTAGTTGAAGAAACAACTGGGGACAGGAATTTGTTCTTGCCACTTTATAGTTCATAACTTTCTGATGCATCTGATTTATTGGACTGCTGAAACTGCTTCAGGAAAAACCTCATTCTGCCTCCTTTTATCTTCCTTCAATCCTTTCTCCCTTAAAAACAAAAATAAAAGATAAGTCTACCTCTGTAAGCAGCTGAATGAGGACAGTTTGGGGGAATTGTGAACTTGAGAGTAGAGGACGAAATGAGCAGCAGGGGCTCATTATTTGATGATGTATTGACTTTGGTATTGGTGAAAGTGTGTAACTACACCTTCAAAATCAAAGCAACAATAGTACAAATTAGATTTTGTGAATGGCCCCATGCTCTTTATTTTAAAACATTCAGATATGTTAAACCTTACTTTTTCAGCTTCCATTCTCTTCTTCACATTTGCTTTTTTCTTTCAAAAGGTAGGGGTCACAGCAGAAATAGAAATGGGCATTGAGTGATGGTTGTTTTGTTTGTGCTGTTGCATATTCCCATGTGTTCCTTCTTTGACTACCTGGAAAAGAAGATTAATTCTACTCTGGCTTTCCTGCAAAACCTAGTAAGTGTAAACCCAGTCTTCATCAGACACCTTATAACTATGTTTCATGAGAAGGCAATTACCACTTGTATGATTTTACAAATAATGAGTAAAGATAGCTACTGCACACGGATTACAGTGTGGAGATCCAAGAGCTTGTGCTATACTGATGGAATAAGCTTGGGCAGCATGGCTCCATACAGATGTATCTGATCAAATTTGGAGGCAGGGATGTCTGTTTTGTAGGCAGACTCCRCAAAATGCCGTAGCATGTTTGTTGAATTAGGCTAGCTTCCCTGAGGGTTGTGGCAGAACAGAGTTGAGTCCATTTTTGTGACATAGTTTTTTGAGCCTATTTTACTGCTGCAGCTAAACATTTTGAATAGACCCATAGTGGTAATAGCTGCTTAGGTATGCAAGTTTATAACCTAATTGTTGCCATCATACCTTCAGCTTCAAACTGAGTTCTTCTTCTTTTATGGCTATCGAGTTTTTTGAAGAAGTTGCTGCTGTTTTATGTGTTCAGCRTAAATAGTTGCATGATATCCATCACTGCTAAGGGATGAATGTCAGCATTGCGGGATTTTGGACACCATTTTCCAAAGGATGGTCAGTTTCTGATATCTGGAGGGGAACTGCAGCTCCTGAGACTTTCTTTTTGTACACATCAAAAGTGGCTGTAAATCCTTGCTCATGTTCTCCGATTCCTGCAGAAGTGGTAATCTGTTGGAATTAAAATTGGCATTTTCTCAATTCCTTATTGAGCCAAACTTGAAGTGTGGCTTTAATTCAATGCTAGTATTCTGGAAAAATAAACCTTTAAAAATGGTGACAGTTTATTCCTCATCCTGTATATTCACTGTAATGCAGATACAGCTTTTTCCTGTGGCGGGGAAAAAGGGGAACCTTGACAATAAGACATAGTATTCCCCTAAGATGCTCACAAGTCAGATGTTAAATAGGATAAATAGTATCTCAAAACACCTGAACAGGTTTTCTTAAGGTTAACTGTTTAAATGAGGGGGAGATGGGGAAAACAAACCATTCTCCCCCTTTCCATTTTTGATGTTTTAGTCTCTCCAACATCTATATTGGAAGAAATGAAAATAAATTTAAGACTTGCATAGTTGAGAGAATTTTGTTGTCTTTTTCTTTGGACTCTAGCTTTATTTTAACACAGACATTACTGTAAATGTTTGTGTTCATTGAAAGATGAGAGGATTAGGTTATAGAGAGTGTGTGTTACTGGGCATTTTGTTTCAGGTCCTTTTCCCTTTTGGTACCTGCAGAAGTGGACTTTCCATATGGACAACAAATATCATCCTCAAAACCTTTCCTATTTGCTTTCATGTTTTGAATAAATTAGCATTAACATTGGGCCAAGATTGTGGAAATAAGTTATGACACAGAAGCTGGTGCAGACAAAAAGAATCTGAAAGATGAATARCTATGAAAATCAGCACTGTAAGCAAAGACACTAAAACGACTGATTTCAGTGTTGACACCACAGATTTTATAATAATCAAATTGACTATTCTGTAAGCTGCAATGACCACACCTTTTGGAAAAAAGTATGAGAATGGGCATAAAAACTTTCTGATATTTTACAGCCACCTTGGAGTGCAGCACCATATTGATTAAATGAGGGCATCTTGTATGCTGCTGTGTTGTCTGGCACTTTTTAATTGGCTCACTAAATGAGTGAAATCAGTGGTGATAGCAATTGCAGCATGAGGAGGGTTTTGTGTATCATGGTTACCAGATACATAGAAAGTAATTTCTTTGGGGTAAGAACTGTTTAGTTTTGCACTCTTCCTTAGCTTTGCACTGACTGAAAGATTCTAGGCCAACTTTTGCTATGATATATATGTTTCTCCTATTAAAACTTCTCCCCCCCCCCTTTTTTTTTTGTCTTTAGGTACCCATAATACAAAATATCTGAGGCTCTCTCTCTTTTTTTTTTTTTTTTTTAAATGATGAAAGTATGAGGAAATGTTCTTCACCTAAAACATTAACATCTGAAATGGCTACTGTGTTAATATTGTCTTGTTCCTTCACTGTGAAGTTTACCTTATATTGGCGAGTATCTGCTTTTTGGATAGCCATTACAGTTATTCTTRTTGGATGGTTTAATCCTGCTTCTATGGAAAGTCAGCAAATTCCTACATTTCTACTGTAAGGTTTTAAACATGACTGTATATAAAGCATGGACTTAAAGCAATGCTGTCTTACAAATTATAAATATAATAAAAAGACTGTTGTGACCCTGCTTCAAATGATGTTTATCATTACTACTATTTCACCGTGAAAGATCAGAGGAGGAAAAAAGGATACTGCTGTAAAAGTACTATTYTCTTATCAAATGCAGTATTTCAAGATGGGTATATGTGTGCTTATGGAAGTACCAAGACTAGGAAGTCTTTGTTTCCAGTAAGTCYGAAGAAAACACCTAATTTTGATGATATTTAAGTTTTACAACCCATTGGTCTGTTAATGGAGATGAGGTGAATGGATACAGGATATGAATTGAAAAGGCCTTTGGTATGGTTCTCCTATAAGCCTTCCCAAGCACTTGAGCGTGTGCGTGTGCACCCGTGTCCCCTTTCCCCAAGAGTGCCAGGAGCAAAAAATATACCCAAGCTGTCTAGTTTTGCCTTCTGTRCTTGCCAGGAGTGTTTTGTGTCATACCTGGCCTGTAGTAAGGATCTTGATCTGTACAACTTCCAGTTACTCCTGACTCGTTCTCTGAAACTGTGTGGATCTCGTTGCTACTGTATTTAGTTTTTTTGCCACAAAGGTAACAGTTGTATTTTTCATGGCATACCTGCATWTGATTTAAACTTTGTAATACCTCTTCAGTGTCAACTTTAATGCRKGAAATAAGACAAATCTGAAAAGATTTTGCAGTGATTCATCAAGCTGGGAAGATTTGAAAAGTTACTGACAAAATTCAACCTCTTTGTTTTGACTTCTTGCTCTGGACACTTGTTAATTCTCTTTACGTGTCCAGAATTTTACAGGTTCTACCTCACCTTTGAAATGTGTCCTGATGGTTCTTGTGTGTCTAGTTTGGCTATAATCTGTATTTATCATCAATGTGACAATGATGTTCAGAATTCAGGGGGGATCACTAAATGCTACAGTCAATATAATGTCTACCGCATGTTTTTTAACGCTTGTATGCTGTTACTAAGCAATGTGAATCTTTTAAATTGCTTAAATGGGGGAAAAAAAATCCTCTCTTTTCTGTGTGTAAACTAATTCTGGGGATTCTGTTTGGAAGATAAAATATATAACAAGCATCAGTAATCCAGAGATGAAGGTAAAGAGTCTGTGAAAGCAAAACCTTAAATTTTTTGTAGATCTGGATCATAAGCATGCGCTTAGTTACCCTTTTTATTCCTATAAAATAGCAACAAGAAACAGAACAACACTTCTGCTTTGTTTTACAAGACCTTCTGTGACAAATGACTTTCTCCTGTGGCCAGATGTATTTCATCTCCTGAGATGAGATCTGAGAATAGTTCACAGCACAAGTAATTGATCCATTTCAGAAGCTCGTGTTTTTTCCTGTGAACTTTGAACAAACTACAGTTCTCTGTTTGATCATTTCAAGAGATGGCTTTAAAAGATTAACACTGAACATGTCTCAGAATATCACTTAAAAAGGGTTATGGAGAGCATTAGCCCTTAAATCTTTAATTTCTGCAATGATAATGCAGGAGCAATACCTGAGTTAACTTGCTATGTATCACAAATGGTGTGCTTGTGGAAAATGGAAGAAGCATTGCAACCAAATATACGTAGTGCTGCATTACTTGTTCAAAACTTGCCTCATTTAAAACAAACAAACAAAAAAACCCCCAAACAACTCCCCCCCAAACTCCTCCCCCCMAAAAAAATTATTGCTGCAATGTTTTAAATCTTTATCAACAATTTGTTTAATATGCTGGTGGGACTGATGCATTCCTCCAGCCTTCTAGCCTCCAAAAGAAACTCCGTTTCCCTGGAACACATTAGCTCAACCACTGGCATCACAAGGTGAGCGAGAAGAGCAATCTATTTAGAGTAATGTAATAAGCACGATCATTTAGCATATTAAAAGTAGTGGTCTCTTTTTATATATATTTCTTTAAACTTTGAATTTACTGAAAGGCAAAAATTGAAACAGTAGATGTACAKTTAGCGTTCCTATAAACAAAGAGTACAGAGTTTACAACGTGCATTACTTCCACAGTAATTTCTGAAAGACATTAAATCTATCATTGCCTTTTGAAAGTCCATTTTCACCCCTCCCATCCAGTTAACCCCTCTCATCTTGAATTTGTTTGCTACTTATTTCTTAAGCAGCTGGGCAGAGGAGAGTGAGACTGATAGGTTTTTTGGTCTATTGCTGGGGAGAAGTGGGTGAGGAAGAGCAATAGGCAATCGGCTTGCGTGTGGCGCTGGGTTATCTGAAGCATATCACAGCCTTTCTCTCTTCTGTTCAGAGACTGCAGTTCTTCTCTATGACCTGCTGTTCTTCTCTGTTAATAAATGTGTCGTCATCTTCCTCTCCAGCTTTCAAAGATTTGTATGACTGACTTTTGCTTAAAGATGAGTGCTACCACTCCCTCCTGAATGTGGGAAATATCACATCCAGCCAAGGTGTTCTTAAAGCTGTTAAAAAGTATTTAAACCAAGTATGAGGGAAAGGGGAAGGCTTAATTTTAAGTAGAAAGCTTATTCTGAACCATCTTTTTTACTTTAAGCTTATGAAACTTTCATTACTTGAGCTGGATCTTTTTTGACATTACAACAGACACAGCTACATATAGCATATAAAAAAGGATTCTTGGGCACGCTGCAGTAGAACTGGTTAAAAGTAATGCTGTGACATGCAGCAGTTTTGAAGCAGCTTATGTATGGCAGAGAGATTGCAAGGTGCAAATAGCATTGTGCTCTTGTATAATGCAATTGATGTATTTTAAAGAAAGCATAAAAATTAAAAAAATCAAAACATTTCTTCAAGGAGAACCCTTCAATAATAGAGTAATTTTGCCTTTACCAAATGTCAGTTGTTGAACTTTTGAGGCCGTTTTAGTGACTTGTTCTGTGTTTGTGTATTTAACCTTTATTTTATTTATATAAATATATATCTTTCTGTGATTGCACTTGTTTAAGTCAGTCAACTGGGTGTGCATGTGTGTATATAAGTTTRATATTTGGAAATCTGATAAAATGTTCTCCCTGAAGCACTATAAATGAAACTGATTATCAGGATAGAAGACATTTATAGTGCACTTTTTGAGGTTTGTACCTGTGAGCAACTTTTGCCCATCCACTTGCATCATTCCTTTAAAAGGTTTTATAAGTATATTTGATATTGTATGTCCCGAGGCTTTTTTTTTTTTGACTCTCACTGTTTTTTAAAGGTGAGCATCAGGCTTCATAATAAAAGCTGTTGGGAGATTAACCTTAGAAGGAGTCATAATACTGTAAATTTAAATTATAAGTAAACCTACTTCAATTGAACTGACCAATAAATAGACATTTTTAACCTTACACTTTGAACTAATTAAGGGCCATTCCTGAAACAAAGCTTTAAAATAACACTGAAAGCAGTGTCTAAGTCTTGATGCTTTGAACAGAATGTCTTTTTTTATTTTTATTTTTTTTAAACCAAGCTCTTTGTTACTTTACTGTTTTTTGTCTTTCCTTTTCCCTTTTCAATAACTTCACGCAAGGCTGTTTTCTAGTTTTTTCTTTCTTTCTTTCTTTTTTTTCCAGGTAATTAGAAGAGAGCATATTGTTATGGGTGCATTTAGAAATAGTACTGTACCTCCAGTGTGTTTGTCTTCAAAATATAGTAAATATAATGTGGCAGACAAGTGGCCAKACTTTTGCTGGGATTCTTTTCAATTTTTATACTTTTCAGAAAACTCCTTTCYGTTTATAGAGAACATAAATACATTTCTACTTTTCATTGGGGATGTCTAATTCAAAGAAACAAAAACAAAAAAARMCCCCAACTTCCATCTAGGATGAATAAACTTTTCTATGGAATTGTGAAGTTCTAGCCATGCTTCTTCAGATAGTAGCTCACATTTTAGGAAGCAAAGTTGGCCCTCCTAATTTATCCTGTGCACCTTATACTTTTTAGAATTGATGGGACTCCTTGGAGAAATYGGGGCAAAATCTGTCAACAAACTCCAAGCTGTTAATAGTAAATTTTTATGTTAGACATTTATGGCCTTTCTAGTCTTACAAGGAGAAAGTAAATACCGAATAAGTACCAAATAAGTATTTCCAGGAAGTGGTAATTTTTTCAAATACTTCTGGAGTCAGGGGACTGCCTGTGTTCTCACTGATGGTCTTTCTAGAGAGTGGTTAAGGAACTGCTTTCCTCAAGTGTCAAATTATTTCCTCTGTTCTTGCTATAGTGTATTGTAAAGTTTTCAGTGTCCTAAGGTCATCTATTAAAATTAGCTGCGATAGATGTATTGGACCTATACAATTTTCCCTATGAGGCCTACATCCAGTATTAATAGTCTGAGAAAAAAGTGCTAGTGAGAGAGTGTGAAGTTCTCCTGTTGTGTAGTTATGATTTCTTGGCTATCAATCAGGAGCTGTAGTCTGAGACTTAAAGTACAGATTGTTCCCCTAAAGTAGGGAAAACAGTTATGTGAAGATTGTAACTTTGCAATCATGGAAAAATTGTATGGTTTATGTGCTTGATACTTTTCTTTTAATTCTGTAAAGAACAGTGAATTTGATAGTGTAGTCCAAGGAYACAATGTTACAGTATGTCTCACTTAAGATGTTTTTATGTTCGTATGTTTGCCAATTTTAAATACAAGAAAGACGCTTGCTAAACTTCCCCCTCCTTGCCCCTCCAAATACCCTCAAATACCTCCTCTCATAAACACTATTTATTTTCTTTGAAAGGTATTCTCTGTTTTATAAACGCTTGAAGGACATTGAGGAAAACGAAGGAGGCCTTGGCAAGTTTTCCAAAAGCTACAAAACCTTTGGAGTTAACCAATTCGTGGATGGCGGAGTATATTGCAAAGAGTGGGCACCAGGAGCTGAAGCAGTGTTTCTCACAGGTGACTTCAGTAAGTATTTTCAAGAATATATGTTCTCTTCTATAATATATCTTAGATCAATATCCTCTTCACTTAAAGACAGTTTTATAACAATGCTAAAATTCTGATRATAGAAGTGTATGTCATAGAGGTTGCTGGTGTGATGACAGTTAGTAATTTAAACTGACTGGTTTTTTTATTCAACATTGCACTGGACTAAGGACACGTGTGTTTCTATTGTTATGATCAGTATTGTGTTTGCATCTTACATACACACATAAAGAGGTGACCTTTTACAAGTGTCTAGCCTGGTTGCACCGCAACTTTAGACTTGCTGTGTCTAAATTATCTGAGCTTCTYCCTAAAGCTCTACAGTTAGGCTTCTTTCTCATTCGTGCATAAGGTTTTCTAGAAAACAACAGAATAATCTGATGCCTCTTCCTTGGTGGCTGACCTAACAGTAGTGTTGTCAAGGACCAAGGCCCTTCAGGATTCCCACTAATCAAGGGAGTGTAGGTGAAAAAAGTCCTACTGGAAAATGAACATATGCAAGAAAGAGTAGGTGGTGATCTGTTTTGAGGGAAGGAGGTAGAATGGTGTTAACAGAAGAGGAAGGTAGTAGGATTGCACAGAGGAACTGTGCTGCTTTCTCTGAGAATGAGGAAGACATTGCCTCACTTATTTAGAACTTGAGGTGATAATGTGAATTTGTTGGTCATTCACAAGGTTTACTACGCTCAAAAATAAGTTGTTTTCTGGAAACTCTTAAAAGCAAGTCAGAWAGACTTATATTTTTAAGTCTTGTAATACTAATTCCATTTTCYCTCCTCTCCTTCACTTTTGTATTTTATCCTTTCTTCAGAGTTAGGTGTTATTCCATCACGATACTAGGAATTTTGTCACTCTCTCTTACTGGACCAGGATCCTGTTTGTGAAATGGTAGGGGATTTTGGTCGTGTAACTGTGTCTGAGAAGTGTGCCATGTTATTTTTGCAACTTTTTGTTTTGCTGAAATACTAAGCTGGTGAATGCTTTGGGAAAAATATATAAAAATTTATATGCATTCCAGACTTGAGGCAGTCAACAACTACTTCTTAAATTAAAAGGTAATATTGCTGAGTTTTCCTTCTTCCTTATTTCTATATGAGCAAACTATTAAAAGGGCAAACTCAGCATTTGCAGAAGAAACAGTTGTGAGCTTGGAACTTTTAAGTGCTTATATAATTTTTAAATGGTAAGACTTTTTACATGTGCCATTCACTGTAGTGAATCTGGTGGTTCTTTTTATAGTACTATGGTTAAGCTTCTGTAAAATGTGTGCAATAATAAAGAAATAAATGGACTACCCTGACAGTTTTATTCAGACCTATTGTTAAGATTCTTTTTTTCCCAGCGCTCTGGTTGGTACTGTTTTTCTACAGTCCCAAGATCAGTATGCTTAAAAATAAAAT
This sequence comes from Apteryx rowi, assembly GCF_003343035.1. NCBI lineage: Eukaryota > Metazoa > Chordata > Aves > Apterygiformes > Apterygidae > Apteryx > Apteryx rowi. The sequence goes on along the minus strand of NW_020450696.1, from coordinate 88,621 downwards.
AAGCAAAAGAAAGCATTAAATATTCACATTACACTTTYTGATTTCCAAACCTCAGAATCATAAACTGATGGCATCTATTTTAACTGCTGATATTTTATTTTCTTTGAGAACTAGATAGGATGGCCTGTGTCCACTCTTCACTCTGATAATCTGAGTATTTAGGCAATGATTATATATATTTATTTTTTCCCTTGAAAATTCTCTTCTGAAATTTTATTTTTAAATGCAGAAGACAAGCAAAACAGAAAAGTTAGTACAACAGTGTTCTCAGTTATGGTCCTGTTTGATATGATTAACCTAATGGATGGCAGACTAGCTTTCATTCAAATGCTGCTCGTCTTTCTGTTGGAATGGGTGGTGCTGAAGTGGGTTGGTATAGTGCTTGAATTTTAATATGGGAATCAGATGTATCCTCTGACTCAAACTGACCAATGAATCATCAGTATCTACTGCTAGACTGTAGTAATGCCATCTATCAACACTGATTCTAAGACAACTAGATGAGGATGTTTTAATAGCTAAATTTTGTGTAAGAACACAGAAAATACTACTTTTCCCTACTCCTCCCCTGTAATTCCTTCCCTCCCATCCTTCACCCCATCAGTTACATCTTAGGATTCTTTTATGTGATGGGTTTAATAGTCTTTGGATTAAATTACTCAGCATGGTCCAAGAATAGAATACATTTGTTTTAAATATGTATTTTAATAAATGTTCATTTTTAAAATTGACTTTTAACAAAATTAATGCCTAAAATTTTAGAGAAATTATTAGAGAAACTTGCAAATTGACTTTTTTTTTTTAGGGGGGGGGAAGTACACATGTACCAGAATACGATAGTTAAAAGCTGGAATGATTTTCCAAAAACTATATATTATTTAAAAATATTTCATATATCACATAATATGAAGCAGAAATTTGGGACAAATATCTTAGAATAGTTCTATCTAGACACTAATGAAACGTGGCAGTAAGAAGTTAAAAGACTAAAAAGAAATTCTCTTTAATGTGAAAAAATACATTTGTCCTATATATTATATTCATTATCAGTCACAGTAAAGTATTCATTCCCAAAGGGGAAGATAATGGACTTGGAAAGCCTAGAGGAATGGAAGATTGTCATTCAATTCAGATGAGCTTTAATAACATTCTGATGAGAAGCTGGGTTCCAAAACCTTAAGATTTAAAATTAAGTTGCTACAGATATGTTTGTTTAAAACTGAATCCTTTTAACCTTTCTTTAAGTTTTCAAGCAGGTTAAAATCTCAGACTAATTTTATGGTTGTTCTGTGTTTAAATTGAATGTTGAGATTGCATTTATTTATTTTTTTTGGAAAACTTAACTTTTTATAAAGAGAACTGTAACTGAACTACTGGTGGGGGGCATTTTATAAAAAAGAAACATGGAACTTAAATGACAGCAACTTTTCAGTTTTAAATTGAAATATAGTAGTATGATCTCAAATGTTACTTCATGCTTTATTTTTAACTTCTGTTGTGGAAAATTGGCTAGAAGTGTTACTCATAGTTGTTTACTTAATCCAGCACTGTCTGTGAGGCAAAAGTTACTTTACCAAGCAAGACTATCTTTTAGATTTTCAGTTTGCTTGCAAGACACAAAATATTAATGCTATCTAATTTGATAAGGTAATGACATTTGAGGATTAAAAACTAATAAAAATGATAATGACAGTCATAGGCTGTGTTGCAAAGAACTTAAATTTCTTTCAGAGTTTATAATTAAGCTAATAGTTCATAATAACTTACGAACTGTGCTTAAGATAAACATTCATGATTTATTTATGTAGTTATACACATGTAAAGCCTCAGTCTTAGCTTTTTTGGTAATTTTTTTTTCTTTTTTTCTTTTAGGTTTATCATAAGGGACAAAAAAAGATTTGATATCAAGATGTTTTGTCCCCATTTTTGTTATTTTGGGGCATTGTTTTGAGACATTCGTAATGGATGAGAACTCCCATTTACAGGATAATTCTTAGTATCACTGTGCCTTCTGGAAAAAAGCTAGAATCTAGTGATAGTGCATGTGACCTGTATTTGCTTTGGTAAAGGAAAAAATGACTTCAAGAAAATCCCAATACTTTCAGAATTCTTTGTCTCCTCTTTCAAACTCATAATTGGAAAGAAAAGCATATTATATCTGTTGGTATTCTGGTATGTTGTTTTACTCTCAATCTAAAAAGATACTTAAAGTATTAAATGAACATTCGAAAACATTAAGATTTGTCAATTAGTACTTCTGTCGGCTCAGTAAATCAAGTGTATGAGGCAATTAGCTGAATTTCTGATACTAGAGGCAGTATCAACGTTATAGCTACCTTAAAAGCTATCGGTGATAACACACTGAATATTTTACTCGCTTATTTTATTGCTGAGGAACCCAGTGACTACTGGCAATTTATTGCTATTTTAGAATCAACTATTTCAAAAAAAGAAGAAAAAAAAAAAAAAGCTCAGTTTACTTTAAAAGTAGTTGAAGTCCAAGTTTTCAGTGTAACCCACTGACTTTATGTTGGGGGAATTAGAATATTCAAAGAAAGTTTTGTTTGGCTGTGCAGAGACTATGTTGTCTGTAAACAAAAAAAAGTTAGTGGCTTTAAGTAGTTTCAAAGAGTAAGTATGTATATGCTAAAGTCAATATTTACTATAATATTTTGTCAACCTCATAGCTTCTGTTTTTAGTCTACTTCTTTTCTCTCTTTTTTTTTCTGCTTTTCCCTCCCTCCCAGCTAACATTAGATCTAAGATTTGTGTCATTTTAGAATATCTAATTGTGTGGCTTCTGCCTGTTTGTTTTGTTTGGTTTTTTTTTTTTGGTTTGGTTTTTTTTTTTTGGTTTGGTTTTTTGCAGTGGTGGAGGGGAGGCTTCTGCAGTTGGAGGGTGGGGAGGGGGTGGGCTGAGGTGTTTTCTACTGTGACAGTTTTCTTCAGGGTGAAGAAAGAGGAACTTAAGCCTCATAACTTGGATAGCTGAAAGTTGTGATTAATATTTTTTTGATGTGTTGGAATGATTTGTTTTCAGGCTTTAAAACCTTGCCTACATGTGATCTAGGTACTACAAAGTATGATACTGAATTTCTTATTCCTTTCGTCAAAGCTTTGTGAAATACCGAGATTTCATGAGTTAAAGATAAATATTGCTATAATTCTGTGGTTGCAGACAACTGAAGGCAGTAGACTGAAGTGTAAGCTGCTATTAATATCCAGGGAAACATCAAATCTGAGAAGTAATGACATTTGCTTTTATGTCAGTATTTGAGCTTTCTCTGTTTAATCGCTTCTTAAGCAGATTATGTTAATGACCCTGCTATTGAGCTGTTGGAAATCATACAGCGTAGAAAGAGGAAGACCTAATTGGCCACTGCGTATAACCTATACAGTCTGCAGAGAATGTTTTGTGTCTATCTTCTGACTTCATATTCCATCCACATGGATTTTGATGTAATTTGATATCTTTTCCTTAAAGAAGCTCTGTGAATGCTTGTTAGACTCCATATTCTGAAAACTAAGCTTCCCTAACTGAGGGAAGCCTGAGCCACTCCTTTGTAGGAGACTTTCTATTTTAGGGTATTTTAACTGTGTACATCTCTGCCTAATTCAAAGCATTATTTTCTGTTACAGCCTTCATCAATGACTTTCTATCTGGGGGATAAGAAATATGTATTGGTTTCAAGTAAGATGGTCTGGGAAAAATGGGTATTGCTTTGTGTTCATYGTTCAGTCAAGAACCATAGACACCAAGTAATGGAGGATCATGGCTGAGAAAAGGAAAGATCAGCAGTATTGCTGGCAGGTGCAGGCAGAAGCATATACAACATGGCCAGAAATGGTCAAGCTGCCTGTGGAAAGCAGACATGCTTAGATGGTTGCAAACATTCCCCCTCTAAAGGAGGGAGGAGGAGAGGTGGTTGTGGGAGTCCAAGGGAATTTTTGTAACAGAGGTCATGAGAAATTCATTGGAAGAATGTAGGAATTCAGTAATCTTGGCATATGTAGTGAACTCAAATTCAGGCAAATTTCCCCAAGTAAGTTTTTATGGAGACTGTCCCAGTCTAAGACATTTGCTGTAGGTTTGTAGTATGCTCTAAGTCATCAGCTGGAGTATTTGGTTCAGTTAGTATACTGTAATCAAGAGGTGCAGCTCAATTAGGAAAAGTTCTATGAAAACCAATGAAGATCAGATACATATAAAACTTACCATACCTGGAGAGGGGAGGAGGGAACAGAGAATTAAAGGATTTGGTAGTATTTCCCCTAAGGAAAGAATTGCTTTTGACAGTCATAAATGCTTACAGGCATTGTCTGTATCTTCTTGCATCTTCTTAGGATGTTTGCTTTTCATTTCAGTTTCTTCTGTTTTCCCATATTGCCTGAATTCTTTAACTTCCAACATTTTAGCTGTTCATAATTTAAAAAACAAACAAACAAAAAAAGTTTCAACTCCTTAGCACATTGGTGGGGTTTTTTTTCCTTGTTGCTTTCTCTTTAAAAGGTGCGGTGCTATTTGGAGGTGCTCTTTCTGGGTGTTTAACATATGGTGAGAACCATATGTTGGTGATTGAAGTTTAGGTACTGTTTCTGATGTTAAGTCTCTAAGCATATGCTCCAGGTAAAGGTCCTGCTTTTGATTTAAAAAAAAAAAAAAAATAGTGCAATTGTCCAGATCCAGGCATAAGTTCTTCCAAATGTCTTCAGTTCTTGCAGTACGCTTCCAGGGTCTATTCTGTGTGAGTACCTTCAGTTGTCATTCATTTAGTTTTAACTGTATCAGTGGCACTTGGATTATGCAAAGATCTTCTAAAGGAACATGTAATTTATATGGTTTATAGGTAATAGATTCCCCTACTTTTTACTTCCAACCCAATTTTTACACCTTTAAGTACCCTCAATACTTTGGGAGCCTTCAGGGACCCTTAGGGGACTGATGTCCCTCTGTGTTTCTCTTTCTTCTGATATCTGAGAGATTTTGGCCATTCATAACTTACAGTACCCTGTCATGACTTTCTCTTTCAACCCCCAAACCCTAACGATGTGTTCTTTGTCTTTTTACCATTCCCTGAAATAAAACTTTTTTTAAAAAAAGTGTTTTGCAGCTTGGGCCATACTCGTAAGGAGCTAGTGGTGGTGTTATTGCTACAGTAACATTTGTTCTGTGCTGAAAAGCCTCAGCAGACCTATGTTTTTTCATTATTCTTTATTGAAACTTCAGACTAAAATGAATGGATAAACCCCTCCCAATCTTACTAATAATACAAACTATTTTGCTATTAAGCAATAATTTATTAAACATGTCTTTCTAATTTGAGTAATTTCTTCCTGCACTATCCAAATAGCCTAATAATGACAGTGTTGCTATAATACTGCATTTAATCGTATTTCAGTTTTTGAATATGGGAAATATTTTATTATAAAAACAATAATGCATCTTTCTTTAGATTTTGTAATTAACTGTAAAATGAATAGGTACTAGAATATTTGTTTTATATGCTTATATCTTCTTGTCACATTTTCTAGTCTTTTTTTATTTGCACCTTTCAGTTTTGTTCCTTAAAGATTGGCATCTTTCTGGTTTAAGCAGCTATATAAGAGCACCTAGCATCTTTCTTTGAAAGCAGCCTAATCTTTCTCTGCAGCTTGAGTCATCCATTTATTATTAGTGAATATTATCTTTCTTGCTTCACAGAAGATCATAGTTTGGATTAGTGATGCTTATTGGAACATACGTATGCAGATGAATATAAGTAACGTCTTTCCTCCTCCCCGAAGTAGTCTTGCACTGCAGCAAGACCATCTCCTGCTTCCATGCAGATGTGGTCTTGTGGTGCTATTCCTTAGCCTTAGTATGTCTTGGCTGGAAGAGACCTCTGGAGGTCATTTAGTTCAAGTTTGTGCTTGAAGTGGGGGTGTTGCCAATCAGGTAAGCCATTTACTAAAGAACACATACTGAAAGGCAAGCTAAACTGTTTTTCACTCTAGGTAGTGTTGTTATGTTTTTTACAAATATGAGGTTTATCAAATGGTAACAGTGTAATTAATTTGACTTAGACTATATAGTAAAAAACTTGAAGTACTTGATACAGTTTCTTAAAACTTAATTAGAAGCAAATATCTTTKTATGTACAACTTAGTTTAAACCAAGTTCTGAAATAAAAAAAAATATATATTTCAAATTTCTTTTATAAGCTTACAGTGATAAATGGTTTAGTTCTTATAATGCAATTCTTGTTTTTTTTTTTTGTTTTTTTTTTTTACAGGGAACTCTAGTAAATGAAATAAAACAGAAAATGGTCAACAGGAGTGCATATTCAGGCCACACAGGAATAACTGATTTAAAATAAAAAAAATTAGTAATAGCTGATTTATGATGGAATATTCTTTGAGTGTGAAGATTAGAGAGTCCTTTTGATCACTGTACTAAATAAATTTTTAATTCATTAGGAGTTTCTACTCCTTTTTAAAATGTTTTCCCTTCAGTGGTGGTAGCTAGCCCCAAGAGGACTGCTTTTTGCTTCCTTAGGACAAAGGTGAAATAAGTAGCTTTAAAACTGAAACTGCTGAATCAGAGATACTATTTTGTTCTTATGTGGCATTTTTTCCGCACTGCATGATGAATCTGTATTCAAAGGTCTTGCAGCACATATGCTCTGTATTCATAACAGGAATCTATATACTTTTCCCTGTGTAAAGTGGAACAAAAAACAGGTGTTTTCATTGTTTTTTWAAAAAAAAAGGTGAAATAACCTAAGATGTTAAATGCTACTCTTGAAGTTTTTGGCTAAGCTTTCAAATGATTAATATGAAAATTTTTGTCTGTACAACTTTATGCTTTGAAGGTCATTGCTACATATTAGGAAGCAATGACATCTATTTGTCCAGGTTTTCCCTAAGAACAAACCAGCAAAAACTATAGACATGGTGAGTAAACTGGCTGTGTAGATTGGGGTGATTTTAATCTAGTCTAAGTTGCTACTGCCACTAAAAGTGATGCTCCTGCTCCAGTGGCATGACTAGTGTTGTTTTTTTCTTTTTTTTTTTTGAATTGCTTTTAACCTGGACTACCTTTTAGTAGCAATATTGTTTTACACTAGCTTAATCTATCCATGGAACTACAGTGTAGGGTGTGAACATATAGCTTATCAGCTGTATGTACTGTACTTACTGTAAATATGAGGTCCCTGAAAGCTGTTTATCCTTTTTTCATTGAAATCTAAACCGCTTTGTTTACTGTAGCAGAGTATGCAAATGGATTGGCTTGAAGGAAATGTCATGCAATTTGGTTTTCTCAGAGTTGACTGGTTTCTTATTACCTTAGGATTTCGCATTTCCTTGAGCTTATGTGAGTTAGAGAGGTTTCAAGGCAAAGAAAGAAGTGATTTTGAAATTCAGATTGCCACCTCCTTCTAGTCCAGAAATGATTATGTTGCCTAAATCTATCCTTCAGAATATTTGTGTTAACTTTGAACAGTTAATACTAATATATACAAATACCGATTATTCTTGGCAGATGTGACTATGATTGCAGGCATACCTCGGAGATATTGTGGGTTCAGTTCCAGACCACCGCAATAAAGCGAATATCGCAGTAAAGCTAGTCACATGAATTTTTTGGTTTCCCAGTGCATCTAAAAGTTATGTTTACACTATACTGTAGTCTGTTAAGTGTGCAATAGCATTATGTCTAAAAAAAAAATGTATGTACCTTAATTAAAAAATACTTCCTTGCTAAAGAAGGCTAACCATCATCTGAGCCTTCAGCGAGTCATAATCTTTTTGCTGATGGAGGGTCTTGCCTTGATGTTGATGGCTGCTGACTGATCAGGGTGGTGGCTGCTGAGGGTTGGGGTGGCTGTGGCAATTTCTTAAAACAAGACAGCAATGAAGTTTGCTGCATCAGTTGACTCTTCCTTTCACGAAGGATTTTTCTGTAGCATGTGATGCTATTTGATAGCATTTTACCCACGACAGAACTTCTTTCAAAATTGGAGCCAACCCTCTCCAACCCTGCCGCTGCTTTATCAACTCAGTTTGTCATATTCTAAATTCTTTGTTGTCACTTCAACCATGTTCACAGCATCTTCACCAGGAGTAGAGTCCATCTCAAGAAACTACTTTCTTTGCTCCTCCATAAGAAGCAACTCCTCATCTGTTCAAGTTTTATCATGAGACTGCAGCAATTCAGTCACATCTTCAGGCTCCACTTCTAAGTCTAGTTCTCTTGCTACTTCCACCACATCTGCAGTTACTTCCTCCACTGAAGTCTTGAACCCCTCAAAGTCCTTCATGAGGGTTGGAAACAACTTCTTCCAGACTCCTGTTAAGGTTGATATTTTGACCTCCTCCCATGAATAACAGATGTTCTTAATGGCATCTAGAATGGTGAATCCTTTCCAGAAGGTTTTCAATTTGCTTTGCCCAGATCCATCAGAGGAAGCACTATCTATGGCAGCTATAGCCTTACAAAATGTATTTCTTAAATAATAAGGCTTGAAAGTCAGAATGACTCCTTGATCCATGGGCTGCAGAGTGGATGTTGTGTTAGCAGGCATGAAAACAACATGAATCTCATTGTRCATCTCCATCAGAGCTCTTGGGTGACCAGGTGCAATGTCAAAGAGCAGTACTATTTTGAAAGGAATCTTTTTTTCTGAGCACTAGGTCTCAACAGTGGGCTTAAAATATTCAGTAAACCATGTTGTAAACAGATGYGCTGTCATCCAGGCTTTGTTGTTCCCTTTATAGAGCACAGGCAGAGTAGATTTCACATAATTCTTCAGGGCCCGAGGATTTTCAGCATGATAAATGAGCATTGGCTTCAACTTAAAGTCACCAACTGTAYTAGCCCCTAACAAGAGAGCCAGTCTGTCTTTCAAAGCTTTGAAGCCAGGCATTGACTTCTGCTCTCTAACTATGAAAGCCCTAGATGGCATCTTCTTCCAATAGAAGGCTGCACTGAAAATCTGTTGTTTAGTGTAGCCACCTTCATTAATTCTCTYAGTTAGATCTTCTGGATAACTTGCTGCAGCTTCTACATCAGCACTTGCTGCTTCACCTTGCACTTTGATGGTGTGGAGACAGCTTCTTTCTGGAAACCTCATGAACCAACCTCTGTTAGCTTCAATGTTTTCTTCAGCAGCTTCCTCACCCCTCTCAGCCTTCAGAGAATTGAAGAGAGTTAGGGCCTTGCTCTGGATGAGGCTTTGGCTTAAGGGAATGGTGTGGCTGGATTGATTTTTCTATCCAGACCGCTGAAACTTTCTCCATATCAGCAAGAAGGCTGTTTCACTTTTATCATTCGTGCATTCACTGGAATAGCACTTTGCATTTCCTTCAGGAACTTTTCCTTTGCATTCACAACTTGGCTGTTTGGCGCAAGAGGCCGAGCTTTCGGCCTGTCTTGGCTTTTGATGTGCCTTCCTCACTTAGCTTCATCATTTCTAGCTTTTGACCTCAAGTGAGAGACGTGCGACTCTTCCTTTCACTTGAACACTTAGAGGCCATTGTAGGGTTATTAATTGCCCTAATTTCACTACTGTTGTGTCTCAGGGCATAGGGAGGCCCAAGGAGAGGGAGAGAGACGGGGGACCAGCCGGTTGGTGGAGCAGTCAGACCACACACAGCTTTTATCAATTAAGTTTGCCATCTTATATGGGCACTGGTCATGGTGCCCCAAAACAATTCCAATAGTAACGTCAAAGATCACTGATCACAGATCACCGTAACAGATGTAATAATAATGAAAAAGTTTGAAATATTGTGAGAATTACCAAAATGTGACGCAGAGGCATGAAGTGAGCACATGCTGTTGGAAAACTGGTGCTGATAGACTTGCTTGATGCGAGATTGCCACAAACTTTCAATTTGTTTAAAAAAGCAAACAAACAAAAAAAACCCCAACCCACGGTATCTGCGAAGCACAATGAAATAAGGTATGCCTGTATTTGATTAGGCGTGTCACAATGACTAACCTTGTACGCCTAGAATGCCTGGTGGATCAAAAAGGTACAAAAAATCTTGAATTGTGGAATCTAAGCTTGGTTCAGCAACTTTTTTTTAACTAAGAGGAAGGAACCTTCTTTTAAGATTTACTAGATATGTCTGTGATGTTTTATGCCATATTTTCCAGCTGTCTAGCCACTGTCTGGTACTGTGGTGGTTTCACAGCCATTGCTGCCAAGTTTGTCTGCAGTTTGCTCTTTCCTTTCTTACTCTGTGCAGTTAATGAATGTTGGTATTAATAGGACATCAGCTTGTTATAAATACACTGCTCATTGCTTCTTTTATATATGCGTGTATGTATATTTTAAATTTGCAGGGCTGGCAAGGATAAGGTCTGTAACCCTGTCCACAGGTAGTTTGCTGATGCAGTTCGAGGTTGTTTTCAGTTGCATTTTGTCCAAACTCATCTCTTTCCATGATCAACAGGAGCTGATGAGTTTTTCCCATACTGTTGTAACAAATGTTTCTACTGGTTTGTTTGGTTTGTGTGTGTTTATTTATTTATTTTGTTCATTTTTGAATCTATTTCTTCCACTTCCAACTAAATTTTTGGTTCTGATTCAATTTTATGTTGAGAATTACTTTTTAGCCACGCATTTTTCTGGAGAGAAGAGATGGTACCAATAGTGACACACTCCATAATCCCCATATGTATCAGGTTTTATAGTGACTGCTATAAAGTTTTCATTCATGTTCCTAATAAAATAAAAGCAGACACTTAAGTGCATATATGTTACGATTTTGTGGAATTAACATCAGTAGTGTTTTGTTTGTTTTTGGTGGGGGGGGGAGGGAAAGGTTCTTATGGCTTTGACCTAACCAACCTGATTGAAGATGGATTGAAAGTCATTACATTTCTTTGTTAAATTAAAATTGGAGAACAGTTTCTCAGTGAACCTATTATACAGTTCATGAACTACTTTTCAAAGTACACAGTYGTATCATATGTAAGAGTATTTACTGTCACTTAAGTGTGTTCTGGAAAAGAATAAAAATACTGATACCTCTTGAATTTTAATTGGATACATTTTAAGATAAATGTCATTAATACAATTTCTTATATTGCAGATGGCTGGAATCCATTTTCTCATCCATATAAGAAAATGGAATATGGGAAATGGGAGTTGTTTATCCCACCTGGACAAGATGGTTACCCTGCTGTGCCCCATGGATCAAAGCTAAAGGTGCTAGTTTTAGAAATACTTTTTTTTYCCCAAGTTCTTGTAGTCATTCTTATTTATTATGTCCTTTTCATTTTCTCTTAAATAATTTTAATTTTATTGTGTTATAATTGTGTTTACAGGAAGCAAGAGTTCCAGTAACTTACCTACTTGTGCAGAGCGACTCCAATAAGTGAAATTAATATTAACATCTAACTTTTTTCATGATTCATAGGAACAGATATATGTGGCTGAAAGCTGGATATAGKTTTTTTTTGTATCATGTTACAAGCTGAAAATAGTATTTACATGCAGATTATACAGTGGAAAGAAAAGTAAGGATTAAGTAGTGTGTATGTGAAGACTTCCTGTATTTGATAAAACTACTCAAATTTTAGATTCTATTCAAATCTAAATACCTTTATACTTTGTATGGTTGTACTTTAACCACTGCTTTTTAAGTGTTCTTTGTGTTGTTTTAAAATTTCTGTTAAACATTTAGGAAGTAAAAGAAGATTGAGCAGTTGGCTTAGTAGATTTTAGTAGGTTAAACTAAATGAAGAAATAGAGGAAACTTATTATAGTTTTAAGCATTTTATCAATTGTTTCATGAGTATCCATGAGCATAAATCCTTTCTTCCAAAATTTAATGGAAAGTTTCTTTGAGCAGTCAGATACCACARTTGTTATGCTTAGTGCAGATGTACATAATGACAACTAACTACCAGTAGAACTGATATTTCCAGGTGAATTCTGATTTCAGTCATTGAGATACACTTTTGAGAATTTGACTTACTGCAGTCAGAGCTTCAGGTCTAGACCTATCAGATCATAACAGTAGGCAGAAATGAGTAGCTAAGGAAATAAATGTACTGAAGTCATGTAAAGATTATGAAAATTAAAAAAAAAAACCTGAACACTTTTTATAAAACTATTATACTTTCGTGGCTCCTATTAAAAGAACTAATAAATGAAAAAAAATACTCACTTTTGTGCTGAAAATCAGAGCTTAGGGAAACAAAGAATCTTTTGAAACAAAGAAATGCATAAAAATCCAGTGGAAATGCATACTCAAAACGCTTGTGCATATCTTTCTGCTTTTGTTATGGCATACAAAGTTGCCCCAATGTTAAATATGGATAAATAGAAACGTAGGAATATTCATTCAGGGATGTGAGAAAGCTGTTTTTATTTTAGAGGAGGGGAGAAAACAGTTGTCTGCAACTCAAATACAGTGAGTATGCAGTAATATGAGATACAGAATGTTTACTTAATATTTTCCATAGTTTTGATATGTAGGTGGGTTTTTTAATTGCTGCTGAATTTACCTTTTGTTTATTTTGTATTTACGTAACTACTGAGCTCACCTACTGTAGAATATTCTGTGCTGAATGTAGAGATAACAGATGTGAGTGATGGAGGATGCTGATGTTTATTAACTTATGTACACAAAAAGGATGTATTCCTGAATGTATCTGGAATAGGATTTATTTGCCCGTGTCTCTCTATAATCACTGTCATCTCTCCTATTTTTCAAGTACAGCTCTTTATAGTGCTTACTGTCTTTCCATTTGCTATTCTCATTGGAATACAAACTCCATAAGGCAGACTCCATCATGCAATGTTTGTGTAGCTTGCAGGATTTTTGGTAGGGGAAAAGAAAAACTGGCAATGGTTGGGAAGTAGGTTACTAGTGATATTGGTTGCTGGCAGTTCTGTAACTGCTCTGAGTCTTCTGAAAAAAACATGAAACTTGCTTCTTGCAAGTAAAATTCTTGCTTAGCAGAATGTGGATTTGTTTTCCTGTTTTCACTCTGACCTGTCTTTAATTGCACTTTGATGCAGTCTGTTCTAAGCAAAGATATATGTAGTTACCACTGAGACTCACAGTTAATGTGATTGCCAAACACATCCATGAAGCTGGATAGTTATTATTCTCTCTCCTTATGAGATTGATTGCTTTTGAGTACATATATTCCTGTTTAAGTGCAGAGATTTAGAAACTTGATTCACAAGTATATGTAATCATAATGGATGATTATATTTATGGATTAAATGGATGATTATAACCGACTTCGTCTCTATGGAACTCCTTTCAGCCTCATCTGTCTCTTTGCTAATAATCTTTCATGACACTGTGTGTTTTGTTACTTGGTGCTTACGTAACTGAACATAACAGATTATAACACGTACTTTTAATGTATTTATATATTACAACTAAAGTAAAATAAAAGAAGTCTTCAGTTAAGGTAGTTCTAAAATGGTTTATCCATCACAAAATCCAAAATGAGGTTAGGATATTTAACACGGTAAAAATGTATGTTATCCTCATCCAGGGGTGATCTTTTTCTCTGTCATTCCACTAACAGACTCAGAAAATGCTGTCCCTATGTAAGGTTTCTTGAAACCACTTGGTTCTGTTGGAGATCTTGGCCATTTTTTAAATGCATGTGTTTTTTGGGAAGGTTGGGATTTGTGTGGCAGAGTATAATTTTGCAGTTCATTCTTTATGTAGAACCTGAGAATTTTGGATGTAAACAGAAACTACTATGCAGATCAAAGATCTATTTGAATATGATTCCCTGACAACAGGGCCTACGTAAATTTTAAAGTTTACTTTTGCCAATATAGTTCTTAAACATTTAAGTTAAACTAGTCAACTCTAGACACTTAAGTAGTGACTTGATTGATTGGCTAGAAGAAAAAGAAGGCACCTCCAGAAGGTCCTTATCATTAGCTTGTCTTCAATATTTTCATCTTCAGTTCTACAAAGGCAAATGTTGAGTTCTGAAATGGTGATAAGGTCATTTCTTTTAAATAAGTAATTTCTAAGCCAGAATGGGAAATGCATGGAGTATAGATGGTGACACTAATTTAGATGAGGTTACAAAATATTTTCATAGGAAAATGAATGAGGAACAGAGGTCACAAACTTTTATCTCCTTTTGATAGTAGTAGACTGTCTACTGTAGCTCTTCAGACAGTCTTCTCATAACTAAGCATAGACATTGAAGAAGGTAATTAAAAACCCTGTTATAGATATTTTGATACATTTGTGTCAAGAGATGAGTGCTTCTAACACAGCTGAGACTGATTCCCTTGTGAATTATGACACCCATCTACAAAATAAAATGACCTGATGGAAAAGGACACCTTTTTTTCTTTTTCTTTTGGAAATACCTAGCTCAGGATTAGTGGGGAGCTTAGAATAAGTCATTTGGTGAACAAATAGAGTTTTGTTACTTCTGATAGAAATGTCATGAGTGAAGCACAATTTAAAAAAGAAAAAAAACAGACACATAGCCTTAAAACAGTGAAGTAAGGAGATATCCTCTCTGTGCTTATAATAAACTGAACTGCCATGTACCTCTATTTCTTTTTCCTAATGGAGATGGGGAGGTTTTTTGTTTGTTTTGTGGTAGCATGTTTGTCACTCTAACAGTGGTGGTGGTTGGGGGGTGAGTGTGCTTATCTTCTTTTTGTGGTTGAAAATGAAAGAATTTTTCTTTAATTATCAGAGTATTCTTAATTCCTTTGTCATAGAATATGTAAGCTTTTACAAAAGCTTAGATGGATGGACTTCCTTAGCAAGTCTCATCACATGCTGTCGTGGGCATGCAGGAGTTTATTAATGACGTCTCCACTTTCTGTTTACTGCTTATTTATAAATAAGTCTTACAATTGCTATAAATTATCTGTAAATAAGCTTTCACTGTAGTCCATAAGATCCTAATTTTGAGACATATGAGTAAGTAGTGGTTAGTTTATGAAGTCTTGTTTAAGGGTGGGGATAGTACTGGTAAAAATTGAAATCTTTATCTGGAGGAACTTGTTTAATTTCTTTATAGAAATAGTCTTCCATGAGGACCAAAATAAAAAATGAAGAGCATATGGAAAATAGAGGCCAGTAAGAAGTTAAGTCTACAGGAAAAAAACTTCCAAGTTCATGGCTACTGATCAAATTATAAAATGTTTTGTCACAAATTAATAAGAAATTATTTTCTGTTCAGTGCTGCAGGACAGCAGGTAGTTCAGAATCATAACTGCCAATATTTTAGAAGTACTGACCCATCTGTCTTTTTTATCAGGAGATCTGAATAGCTGAACCACTAAGTCGTCTTCTGTGAATTAGAAAGGATTTACTAAAATAGTATTAATTATTCAGCTTTCTAGTAATGACAGTAGATCTGTGATTTCTGAAATGACTTGAAAGAACAAGAGTTTTATATATTAGTAATTTATCTGACGTTTTGTCTGACAGTATGCTAGGTAGGTGCATGAAATTAAAATACTGTATACAACTAAATCTTATCTGTACACTCATTAAATCTAGTTTAATGCAAGTGATTCAGGGTTATGCTTCTCTTGAGATACAAAGGTAAGTGTCAGAATTGCTGACATGCCTCTGTGATGTACTTCTACCAAAAGCATGGCAAAGATTAGGAGGCCATCCATAAAATATTACTGATGACTYAGTTTGTTGGGTTCTTTATTTTATTTTTATTTTTTGAAGTCATATGAATTAACTACTGATAGGTAGCTTTCTTTGCTAGATTGTATATAATTGAGTGCAGATAGCTTATATATAATTGATTTTCATCTATGAAAATCAAACAAAGGCAACTGAATTCTGTCACTAATTTTGATTGCGTTTAAAAAAAAAAAAAGATTGGGGGCACTACAGCAGCCTTCATAACTTGTCTCTGTGTGTTGACAGAGCTAATTATACACAGCTCATGGAACAAATAATGTAAGCTTTCTCTGGAAAGGTCACATTAGAAAACAATGGTAGAAAAAAAWATATTTTTTAGACTATGTGCATTCTGTCATTCTCTAAATTGCTATCCTTTCCTTGAAGAAAGGATAGAAATTGTGCTCTTTTGTGTCTCTTTTTTTGGTGTGTGTTGGACTTTAGTGTTGTGGGGGGGGGTTGTTTTTTTTTGTTAAGGATTGTCTTGTATTGTAATGAAGTGGTTACATTTGATATTTGGTGCACATGCTGACGTAATATTCTTTCACTGATACTTCAGACTCTTGCACGTTTCAATAGTTTCGGTGACTGTTGGTTAATACTCATTGGTGCCAAGTTGGTACAGTGTTGGGGCTGGCACTAGGAACAGTAAGTCACAGTTTGTACAAATACTGAACAGATTCACTACTGCTGGCTTCGAGTAGCTTTGAAGTCTAAATGTATAACTGTCATTAACATTAAAGGGTGCAAAAGTGGAACAAATGCCTGTTTTCGAGTGAGAACATTTAGGATACAGTAGTCATGATTGTAAGTGCCTAAAATTTGTGCCCACAAGATGTTTGGGGGAGGATAGTTAGTTAATTGTAAAGAATGTTATCCAAGGTTCATCTTCAAAATTTTTACTTATTTATTCAATAATTCATAGTAGATTCATGTTTGACTTTCAAAACTTGAAAGGGAATGGAATATGGTTAGCAAGCAGGTTAACCAGTGGCGGGGAACCATTGTTGATAAATCGATCAAGTATAATTTCTGTTGATGATGAAGCAAATGATGATGCAACTGACCTTGCTGATCAGGAAGCTCAATAGCATGATATCAGACTGCTTTCAAGTTTCCTATTTCCTCCTCCTTGGTGATGGCGGGGGGGCGGAAGTGTACTTGCTCATAGTCTGTAAAGTTCTGTGTCATTTAAATTGCATGTCTTAAATCGTGTCTAGGGGAGAAAATGTCACTGAATTGACAAATTTGAATGTTGAATGAGTCAAGTGTCTGCAGCATAATGGTATATAATGATCTATGTTGGTAGACCTATGGTGGATCTGTGTACAAGAAGAATCAGATGGGGTTTTGCTGGCATTTTGAACATCAGGGAACTGGACTTAAATCATCTGAGATACATATTTTTCTCTGTTGTAACTTTCTTARACCTCTGTGGAGCCAAACAGGAAATAAACTATTAGTTAAATCTGTGGCAATACCCTTTGTTTTGTTGCTTGATTGAAGGCCCTGACCCTTGAGCAGGTTAGTGTAGATTTTTTGGTGTTAATTTAATTTAGCTGGTAACAGAAGGATTGTTATCTCATTAAGAAGAAAATGGTCTCTTGAGTTTGTTTACCAAAACCAGATAGGCTCTGTGCAACTGCTCTTGGACTCACAGGAGAGGTTTTAGCAGCAGTGAAACATTGGGATCCAATGACTGTGGCTCTTTGGAGTCTTTTTTTGCAGACTGAGCCCAGAATTTCAAAATATTCTTGTTTAGTTCTTTTGGCAGGCTTAGTTTTCCTGACTTGACAATTGTGCAGTTCTTGGGAGGTTTTACTATTTAAAAATACTTTCCTTTTACTTTACCCATACAGAAGACTCATTGTTTTAATTGATATTAAGAGTGTGTAGAGAAAAAATGTTTCTTGGAGGAAAAGGGAGAGAGATTTTTCAAGAGGAAGGTGTCTTGAAATGGAATTTGAAGTCTGAGAGTCCATATTAAGTCTATATAAACTTATACACATAAGGGCCACTATTAATTAGTTAAAGCTTTTAACCCTTTTGGCAGTTTAGGAGTCTAATTTTTCAGCTATATTTAAGTCTGTAGTTGTCGATAAGATTATAGGACAAGGAGAAAGCAGAAGATAACTTTGGTATCCCACATCTTGGATGCCCAAGTCTGGGATTAATTGCCTCTATCTTTCCTGTATGGATGGGGGTGTAGGCATGGGAGTATTGCCATATGAAACCTGTACTGATAATATAACTAAGAGGAACTGTTCATGAGGAATACTTCTCCTAGGTGTTATTCTAAAGTAGCATAACATGAATACTTTATCATACCAGAAAACAGTTAATGCACCTGACAATGTGTAGGTAGGGTCAGCTGAGCACCTCCATGAAAGATGACCCCAAAATACAGGGAATGCAACTGAACTCTATGCTTTTTTTTACTGTCCCCCGAGGAGGCTGTGATCCAAGCCATAAGGACTCCAGAATTGTTGGGGAGGGAGACAACAGGGCGAGAAGGAGGATGGCAGTGGAAGGGTCACTGGGGCCCATAAGCTAGCCCAGTTATCTATAAAACACAACTGGAATGTGTCCCAGGGAATGGAGGTGATTCAGCATGACCTGCCTCGCTGCTGAAAGACACTTTGCTGTCAGCGGGAAACAGCTGTGAATGGGAACATCAAAAGATAAGTGTGCTGTGCCACAACCACCCAACCACAAGGCGCATTACGCAGTAGTTGCCCTTTATACCAACGCTTTATAGTAGAGGATAAGTAATATTTAATGCTTGGGTGCTCCTATTACATACTTCAGCAGTTTCTTTTCTACTTGACACTGCTTGAAACAACTCTTAATAAGTTAGGCTTATTGTGTGTAATGAGCTATATTATGGCTGCTTTTCAAACTCTGCTCTTCCACCTCAAGCCCCTCAGTTATATAATTCATATGAATATTTATATATTAGGTATACAAACTCTTACAGTCTTAAATCTATGTCATTGCTGTTATAGTGACTTAATTCTGGTTAAGTCACAGTAGAAAAAAGTATTTATTGGATTATTTTAGAGATTCCAGTTTTCCTTAGGCTTTTATTAAATTGACTTTTTTGAAATAGTTTTTCAAAATCTGAATTCTTGACTGAAAGAAAAGCTGTTTGAATGCTGTACTGCAACACAGATGCACGTGTTGTTTTCCTTTTTAAAAATATATCTATTGTCCTTTGATACCTCATAGTGTCATCATTGTGTAGCTAACAGTTATGAAGCTTACAGTTTTTTCCACTAGAAATCCATGTACTTCTACAATAAACTTGATGATGGTTAAGTAAACTGTCCTCTCTAGACTTGTGCCTGTTGAAATAATCTACCTGGCACATTTCCAGGTAATATTGCTGTCATTTTTAACAATGTTACTATAATTTTCTTGATTCTCTCACTGTTTCTTGAATCTCCTATGGCATTTGTACCTCTGTCTGCATAGCTGTTTTTATGATACCAGACTACTGTCTCCATCTTCTGAGTTATTTTATATTTAAATGCATACTCTACTTTGTCTTTCAAGTAAGCATGGAGATGTTGGGGGGGGTGGGAGAGTACAAAAGCGTGTAGTGTGTTTTGGTTGTTTTGGGGGGTTTTGATGTTTTTTTGGGGGGAGGAATCTAGTCTTGTAAACTAGCTAGACACTTTTTTAGATTCCTTACTGCAATTGAAACACCTGTTTAATTCATGCATGGAGTTATATCTCCCTCTTTTGGAAAATCAGGGCATGACTTGCTTTGAAATTAGGCTTTTGCTTATTTATTATTTTGATTTTTTTTTTTTTTGTAAAACCCGATGGATAAGAAATTCCTTTTGAAGAAATATTTAAGTATCTCTAGCTTGTGTGACAATATATTTATATAAAAATAATCAGCACAGCAAATACACTCCTAAATGGCTTCTGAACCATACAGATCTTTGCTATTAAACATATAAACATCTTAGAATTGTTACTATGTTTCCAATAGCTAACGAGTAATTTTTGAAAGGTATTTGGTGTAAATGCATGTGTCTAGCAGATTTCTTTGCTGGAAAATTGCTTGGAAGAGAAAATAAATAAGAGCTTTGTCTTGACTGACTTATTTTTACAGTAATCCAGAGTTGATGAGGGGGGGAAAAAAAGCTGGGGAAGGGGAGACTTCGAGTAATGTGACTAGAGTGGTGTGGTTTTTCTTGTTTTTGTTTTCTCCCCCCCCCCAATTTTATCTGACTTTCAATTTATGAAGGAGAACAACCTACAAAAGCTATGTACTGTCTGTTCTTTCTGTAACTTCTTTCCACAATTTATACTCAACTAGCTTGTTAGCAAATAACTTTTGAATGATCCTTGACTGAAGCGTTTGATTTTTCTGGAACTTTAGGATTCTAGAGTATGATAAAGCTTTCCAGTGAAAGCTGATCTCTAGCCAGAGCTCTCCTTTTTTCTTGCCTCCTCCCCCACTGATTTGGACAGGTGTCCATTTGGGAAGGTGCTTCTGGTTAGGGGAGTAATTAAATTGCTGATCAGTTATTGCTCTGCTGCTGGTTGGGCTGGCTTTTCCTCTCTGAGGATGGAGTGAGCTCGCAACCTTTTTAGGTCCTCTGCCACCTGGAGCAGAAGTGTTGAATGATTTCTGATCCCTTTTCYCCCTTCCTGCCTACCTCAGGCTTGGTAGCTCATGTTGCAGTAGCAAGAATTGTAAGGCAATAGTGAAGATGCTGTACTTGGTTGTACTTGCTGTCTATATCTGAGGCTAACAAAATAGGGTCCCTTCTTACACGTACAGCCTCTTACACTGGTCCATTCATTAGTGCCCTTATTCTAAGAATTGATAGGAAATCCGGTGCAGAGCAGCTGCTCTTACGGAGGCTCAACCAGTTTGCAAGAGGAGCTTCTCATACTGCAAAATTAACTATTTGCTGGAGTTTTCCTTTTAAAGCTTCTCTGTATTAGGTTTAGTTTCAGTTTGTCTTTGCTTATAAGGGTGAGTTGCTTAATGAAAAATGAGGGACCGAAACATTTTTCCTGTATGCTGAAGACATGAGAGAAAAGAAAAGGACAGTGAATGCAGGCATTTGAAACACACAGGTATTAAATTATATAAGAAAATATCTTAGYGTATGAGCTTTTCTTTTTCCTTCCCTAGCCATGTTTAGAAAAATGAGGAAGGGAAGTATCTTGAATTTTAATTTTTAATAAATAGTGTAGTGGAAAAAATTGGTTGGCTTATTGCAGCATCTAACTTAAATTTGCCAGGCAGTCTTCATGGAAAGACCTAATTTTGACATGTTTTTAGTTTTTTGATTGAACTTACTTTCAAATCAAGTGCATGTTGCTAATAAAGACCCTTATGGCCAGCTTTGCTATCATAGTTGGCAGAAGGACTTTTCCATGCAACTGTACAGGGTTTGTAATAATCACTTCTCAGCTCTTTCTTAGAATGTCGTTGGTCTTGGTTACGCTTTCTCATCTTGAATTGTCAGTGAAGCTGAACRTGGTAGAGTCTTTAATAATATAAATTGAAAGACATAGGAATTTCATTTCATTGACTTCTGTTTGCTTTACCACCTGTCATTAACCTGTATTGCATACATATTTTTTCATTGTACTTTCTCCTGTAGTTCAGATAAGAATACAGGTAAYTCATCAAAATTATAAAAGACGCTTGCTACAGGTGAAAAAGCAATTGTTTGGTARTTGTCTCCTTCCACACAGGTTGTTAGGCAAAGTGAGGAATTAAGAGTAAAGTACAGTCACTTTTTGTTGTTTCTTTAAAGAAAAAATACAACTTCATTTGGGATTTCTCCTTATTATATTGGTAGCTCTCATTCTTTTAAAAAAAAACAAAAAACAAAACCAAAAAAAAMCTACCTTCCCCCTCCCGCCCCCCTCCCCCCCAAAAAAACCCCACAACAACCAACCAACTTGTTAACAATGAAGAATTAAGAATTTTAGGAGGAAAACTTCAATTGCTTGTACATTTGGGGGTTCTAAATTCACAAGCCTTCTGTTTTACTGTTCTAATGGCAGCCAAAATACCTAGCAAAACTTGACTAGTGACATTATCCTAGTAATTATTTCAGTTTTGCTTTTGTTATGTAAAATAATAATGCTCTAAAAGAGCTTCTAGGTTTGTTCTGTTTAATCACTTTCTCTGGCAAAGTGAAGTATGAACTTCTGGAGGGAATTGGAAAGAATGGTCCTTTTTTCATCTATCCTTATAAATAGAGAGCACCAAATAAGGGAAGTAAAATAGTTGATAATACTTTCTTTTATTTTGTCATTAGAATAGTGAAGAAAACTGCAGATGAACTGCAAGGCAGCAGAAGAAAATCAGCAGTTTTGTTTTTATTCTTCAGTCTCCTCTTRGCCTGGAAGCTGTCTTGTGCTTGACTTAATCTGTGAATCTGGTCTATACTATATCAGTCATAATTCACTGAGCAYAGAAGAGGGAATTAAGATTTTAAAATTGACCTACTAGATTGTTTTCCAAGTAAACAAATCATGGCTCTCATCTTGGTAGCATTATACTACATGTCTGTTTAAATTTTAAGAATGTGGAGAGGAAATGGTAATGACGGGAAATGGGAACCTAGCAGTAATCCATTTGAGAAGCCTTTTTTTACCATCATTTCTATGAAGCTTACGCATATATCCTCACCTTTTAGCTCCTGCTGTTGAACATCACTCCTATGTCTGATGTACCTGTTTGCTATTCCTTTACAAATCTTCTCTGCAATCAGGGTCATTCTTTCCTGTCTTGACTTGCATTATGTATTTGTATGTGACATACTATTTCATTTTCTGCTATGGTTTATACAGTAGGTGTTTTATATATGACTTTTTATATATATGTTTATATATGACTTTTATATGAATTATATGTGACTGCATGAATATATTACAGTTACTATTTTATAGGTGGTGATTCGTGCTCAAAATGGTGAACTCCTCTATCGTATTTCACCTTGGGCAAGATATGTAGTCCGTGATGACGACAAAGTGAATTATGATTGGGTACACTGGAATCCACCACAGTCATATACAGTAAGGCTTAAATATTTTTTTCAAAAGGTGTATAAAGATGTGTATGCTGTATCACTTTGTGCTATTTGGAATGAAGTGTCACTGTTTGGAAAAAATAAAAGCATCCCACAAAAAGGGGAGTCCAGTAATTAGAATAGTCACCTGAGAAATGAAGAATGCATGTTCAAGGCTTTGACAGAAAAAAGTAACTTGAACCATAGATATTTTGGAGTTATTTTTTCAGTCTCACGTAATGGAGTATTAAAAAAAATTATAATTAAAGTAGTATCTTAGCTCCTCGCATCTTAGGCCAGTTCAATAACTATTCTAAAGTTTTTGGTGGCAGTGGCTGGTTGGCCCTTCCTGATCCGGAGGAGGGAACTGTTTGTCAGAGTTGGATTTAAAAATGAGTTACTGCAAGAAYGAAGTTCAGTACTTCAGTAGTAAGTCAATGCCGTATGAAACCAGAAAGTCCTCAGAAAAACRCTGCTCAGGCTCCAGTTTAATCCTAGTTTCGTCATATCGGGAAAATCTTTTTATGGATTTTAAAGCCCTCTTACTTCTCATGCACTGCTATAAGGGATGAAGTCCTTACATTATATATAAAGAATAGCCTGAGGAAAAAATTCAGAGAGTTCTGAATGGCTCTGCGATGTTATGGCATATTCTTGCACTTTATAGATTTTGAGTGGAAACAACAAAATGCAATGCAGTCTGTATTAGAGGTGCTGCAGCCACTGGTTTGAGTTAAGGTTTTTAGCACCTGCCCCTAATTATGAAGTAGCTGCTTGACAGCAGAAGGGTAACTCATGTAGAAAATACCTCTTTATTTATTTATTTTTATTTATTTATTTTTTAATCTACAATAATGCATTAGTTAGGACTATAGGGCATGTGAATTCAGTTTCTATGATGCTCTGTGGTGCCTAGCTGCTCTGTAGGAAGAGGCATTGAGGGACAGCTGGAAATGCAGTGACCTTTATGACCTAGGGTGAAAGGAAACAAGAACATCTAGGGAGCAGACGTGGTCTTGCCCAGCCTTGTGCSATGAAAAGCATCTAAGCTGTTTGGGAATGGGAGGTGCACAGTGGAAGTAAAATACACGTAACAAACCTTAACCAGAATGTCTTGTTCTTCACCCTGTTCCTGTTGCTTTTATTTTCTGATACTAGTTGAACTCCTCAAACCAATGTATTTGGGTTTTTTTTGTTTTGTTTTTGTTGTTRTTTTGGAAAGCTAGAACAAAATCAGTAAAACCTCACTCAAACAAATGTTAAATTAGCAAATGGAAAATAAAATTTTGTAATTTCTTCTTTTTTAACTGGGGAGGGGTTGAAAAGACCTTGGGGGAAAATGGCAGTTTTTACTAGTTTCTTGAGACAAGACTTTTGTTTAATAAATAAAGAAAATCCAGATTAAGGTGTAAACTCTATTTATTTTAGAGAAGGAGATTTCGTGGTCAAGTTCAATTGGCTCTGTAGTCTTAAAAATATTTTCACTAATTTTTAAATACAGCATACCATATTTCACTTGCCTGTAGACATAGKTTTTTTTTTTTTTTTTTAATCCTACACAAGCAGAAGATAGATCACTGTGCACTGTAGAACTGTGTGCTTTAGGACTAAAATACAAATTTTTATAGTTTGTTGGAACAGGCAGAGGTGACTTGAAATATCTGTAAAAAGCAGGCATACTTTAAAAAACAAACCTCAAAACTTCTAACTTTTTTTTTCCAAACAAATGTCACAGTAGTTCAAAAGCGCTTCGTACTACACTGACCGCTATAAATTTGCACACATCAGTGAGTGTACTTAACAAGGCCACAACAGAACATCAAATCAAGAGTGTCCAGTTTCTTGTTCAGGAAGAACATTAGTATAAAATACATCTTTGCCTTAAGAGTATTCGATGCCTAGTTACTTCTACAATGTTTGTGGTCTTTCGGGGTGGTGGGGGGAGGAGGGGGGAGATGCTTGGTTTTGGTTTTGCTCTTATTTGTGTGGACGGTGTGGTTGTGACACCACTCCTGATCGGTTGTATTCTAATAACGCTGTTTCTCTTGTTACAGCGCAGGCATCCTTCACCCAAGAGACTGAAAAGCCTAAGAATCTATGAATCTCATGTGGGGATTGCTTCCCCGGAAGGGAAAATAGCTTCTTATAAAAATTTCACATACAATGTACTACCTAGAATAAAGGATCTTGGTAAGTAATAACACAGATTGTTGCAGAGGTAAAATTTTAATGTGTCTGTGCTCTTATTAGAAAAGATGCTTATCAAGTGTCTGTAGCTTTTATTCTGTGTGTGTGTTTTCAGATTAAGTGTACTATAGAAATGCATTTTTCAGGGCACCAAAAGTTATGAAACAGAGAAATCTATGAAAGAGAAAGATGGACTGAAATAGAATATATGAATCGAATTTCATTCTACAGATTTTTTTTTTTTTTTTTAAGTAAAATATTGTTCCAAAGGCCTAGAWAAATATTGCAGAGCAATTTGATTTCAGCATGGTTTGCTTTTCACTTGAAAAAGGACCTGTTTTTGTGTGATAGTCATTGGAAAATAATGTATTCTTAATTGCTTCCACTAGTGTACATCTGCCTGTTAAGGCAAATATCTGGATAGAAAAGACTGTCCTTTCTGTTTACTGGATGTGCTAAATTTTTATCCCTTAACAATTGTTGTAAATATCGGAACATGGAAAAATTTAAGCATGAGCAGTTCTGTTTTAGAAAAACTTCTAGTATGTTGAAGGGGCTATATGAAACAGCCGGCTTGATTATCTCAAGGAGCATAGCAAACTGTTCACCTCAATTTCTATTTAATGATTTTTTTTTTTTCTGTAGTGTCATTGCATTTGTTTCTGTAACATGACACTAGAACTTGCTAGCTCTTACTGCCTTGTGATAAAGTATATTTTGTTGCACTTAAATGTAAAATAATTGTGACATCTATAGTTGATATCTCTGTGGATAGTGGCTGTGCTTGTCTGTTGTTTGGCTTCATTTGCCAGAGTGCCTGAAGAAGCCACCTGTTTTTCTTAGGCTAACTTTTCAAGTCAGTGTTTCACAAAACATGGCTTTTGCCTTTCAGTAAAGCTGAGCTGGCAGGCAGAATGAATGAGTTTGCACATTTGGAAGCCCGCAACAACAAAAAAATGTGGATATCGCATTATGTAGCTGTGGCTCTCTTCCTGCTGGGAAAGAATTTCCTTCTTTCCAGGAGGCTATGTTTAACAGAATTACGAAAGCTTTCTGCTTTACCTACAGATTTTTCTTTGGGGAAGAAAAATGACATTAAAGTGGTGATATGCCACAAAATAAAAGCAATATCAAATTAGATTAGGCATATGGAACATGGTARATAATGTTCTTAATTAAGCTCTGGGTGTTAAGGTTTGTTTGTTTGTTTGTTTATTTTTTTATTTAATGTATTTTCTTAAGGGCTGCTTGATTCTTTTAGTTTTGAATTGTCTTAGTATGAAGACAAGCCTAAAGACATCAGTATTTAAGAATGCTAAGATATTAATAGTTTGTAGAAATATGTGCATGACAAATAGCAAGATAAACAGCGAGCAAATAGAATGAAATTAATTTGATGCTATTTATACTGTTTATTTGCAAAAATGCTGTAAATAAAAGTAAGTTCAATGATTCTGAATTATGAAACAGCRATGAATCTGACAAATTGAGTTCATGCCAACTGCCTTCAAATAACACTTTTGTGGCTTCACAATTAAAAAGAAACAGTATATTGTTTATGTGAAGGTTTGGGTTAAACTAATAAAGAGAAGTGGTATGTGGAGGGAGTCTCAACAGGCTGTATATTAAACCTGAAGGTTRCCTTTTGCTGATAGTCCTTATTTGCTAGTTAGCTGGGGCACTTATTCACTGGCATTAAAGATAGCTTAGTTAAGATGTGTGGTTAAGTACTGTGGTTTCATCATCAGTATGTTGTTTTCCCTTTAGATTTCCCTCCCTTAGTATTACACCAAAATATTTTGGGTCATACAAGAGACAAAAGTCCCCTATCCTCCTGTGCTGCCTTGGTTCTTCAGTAAACTGAGAACAAAAACAAATTAAACTCCATAAAGCATATGTTATAATACATGTAATCAGTCAGTCTTTTTGGTTTGGTGTGTTTTTTTTTGTTTTTTTTTTTTTTCCTTTCATGATCAACACTGCAAGTATCAAAAGTGAAGCTGAAGTTCAGGACACGCAGATTGGCATAGTTAATATTCCGAAGTCAAATTAAGATTATATTTGCATATCATTTATTGCTTGCTAAAATGGAGATATTCAATTTAATGCATCTAGTTATATGTACATCACTTGACCAGTTGACCTTCCCACTTTTAGTGGAAGATCAWAGAAGTATAGACTATTAGGTAGAACTATTTTTTAAGAGAGACTGG
This sequence comes from Apteryx rowi, assembly GCF_003343035.1. Lineage (NCBI taxonomy): Eukaryota > Metazoa > Chordata > Aves > Apterygiformes > Apterygidae > Apteryx > Apteryx rowi. Next base: position 61,524 of record NW_020450696.1, on the reverse strand, counting down.
ATCTTTAGTTAACTGTTGATTATTAATCATACATTAGAGTTAGAATCAGTTAAAATAAGAGGATACCATAGACTGGAACTGATGTCACAGGAGTCAAATCCTCTTTTAACTGTCCTTAAGACAGGGGTGTGTGTGTGTTTATTTTATTTTTATATAGGGTATAACTGTGTTCAGCTGATGGCTATTATGGAACATGCATACTATGCCAGTTTTGGTTATCAGGTCACAAGCTTCTTTGCAGCATCCAGGTAGGTTTCAATACTTTTACTACTTTCGTGCTCTTTTGCCTTACCCACCATCCACTGAAGATGTTTAAACTTGAAGTGTTTAATGGAAAGAAAGTACTGGCTTAGGTACTATTGTAACTTTCTCTTAGTAAATYTGAAGTCATTTTGGCATAGTTATCAGCTGTTATGCAAAAACATTTAATATRTGGTACAAACAAAAGTTTACAAGTAACATCAGTTTTCATAGTATATGCCAACTTGTCCAGCTTCAGCTTTCTTCATGCATGGGTTTTGGTGTTGTGCAATTCATGACAGTAACACAGAGAACTTTTATGGTACTTGTCCGTAATAAACTTATTTGAAATAAAATCATGATTTTTTGTATGTTTTGAGGAAATTAAGTTTTTTCCCATGCATACAGGTGCTTGCACTTARGTTTGAGGTCTAGGGTGAAAATAGATGGAAAATAGATTAAGGTAATTGTTGAGGAAAATTATGATAAACCGGAATGTTGTGATTTTTCATCTCGTTGAAGCTCAAATGACAAACTGGGTAAATTTAGATAGACAGAAAGTTTGCCTGTCTTAATTAGTTAAAGGAAATGTGTGTTGCAGACTGGAGACAAATTTTTGTTTAAAAATGTTTGAAAATAATGTAGTACCTAAAACAAATAAGCAGGACAGCAGCAGATAGTGTGTCTTGGGGACTTTCATGAATATACATTCATGTTTGTAACAGTTATGGATTATTTTGTTACAGTAATACAAAAATACTCCTGTCTCATACAAACTGAGGAAGTATAGAACATTAAACTGAAGCTTTAGTTTGTATTAGTTATGTTTTATATTGCATTAAATGTTTTAGCTTCCCCCAGCTGACTAGAAAGGAAGAGTAAAATTTTGGTGGAACTGTTTCTGAAATAAAGTGCATGCATGCTTAACTGTATTTTAGAATTAAAAAAAAAAAAAAAAGTTGTCCACTTGTAATAAATAGCTACTACTTCAGAGGCTAGAAAAAAAAAGAACTTGTGTACAATGTATGGTTACAATAACACAATTAATACATTAATTTATAATTAACTGAGAATGAGATGTTAAGTACTGTGAGTTTAAGTTCACATCGTGCCGCTCACAATACAGTTTGTTTTCCTGCTGATAGCCGTTACGGAACTCCAGATGATCTGAAGGAAATGATTGACGTTGCTCACTCGATGGGCATCACTGTTCTACTGGATGTTGTGCACAGTCACGCATCAAAAAACTCTGAAGAYGGTCTCAACAAATTTGATGGTACAGATTCTTGTTTCTTCCATTCTGGTCCAAAAGGAACTCATCAGCTCTGGGATAGCAGGCTTTTTGACTATGCAAAGTAAGTACCAAAAAGGTTTTGAAGTGTTTTAGTGATAATTATTTCTTAYCAGTTCTATTAAAACTACACAGTGACTGTTCCAGTTTGGCAAATAGTGTAGTATATGCAGAGTTCAATTCACTTACTTTATAAATGCTACTATGTATTTAGTCTTGTATTTTAAGTATTTTTATTTTTGTTATTCCTCTTGTCATCTATGGCTATGTATATATACATATGTGCACACATTTATATTTTATATATGTGTGTGTGTGTGTTTGTCAAATAGGTGAGAATAAGAAACACCAAGGAAAATTTCTTCGTCAAACTGTCAGATTGTTGAAGTGGTTTCTGGTGTATGGTGTTGGCCCAGGCCAACTGCCTTTGTTCCGAGTAATTTCTAGACATGGATCAACAGTTAATGCAGAGCRGAGGCCACTTGCAGCAGGCAGGTGTCCTGTTATAGAGACTAAGGAACTTTAACTTTAATAGTATGTATGGAGACTGTTCTGAGCTGTGTGCCTAGAGACCCGTTCTGGGCACGGGTGATTGGGTAGTACAGATACAGTATGTGTCAAACAAAATGTTAGTGCCCGATGATGATTAATATTGTTTACTTTCTGTTCTCTGATGTGCTGTGGGGGGGTGAGATGTATTTCATGTGCTGAATACTTAGCTGGTTTAGTTGGGAAAAAAGCTTTGTGCTTTTCTCTTCAAGTGGTGAATAGTTCTGCCTCCCTTGTGTTAAGGGTATACAAATCTGGTGGACTTTGGGAAGGAGAAACCCCCTCATCTTAATCTGTTAGATGAGAGGTGCTGCTGTTCCTCATTTCCAGTGTGGCTGAGCATATCTTTCAAAGATGCAAATACACAGGTACGTGATGCAAACATGGCAGCCACACAGATTAACACACAGACAGAGGAAAAATGCCTTTACCCACATAATATGCACRTAATGCCCACATAAACAGAGTGCACTTGCATAACATTAACAGCCCAGATTGCCAGTCCTGTTTCTCCTCTCTAGCTAATCAGGCTTGAATTTCACCGGTGGAACCATATGCAAGTCTTCAGTCTGGATTCCCAAACATACTCACATATACAGGTCCCTCGAATCCTACCAGAGCTTGAGTCCATGTCCAGCCCTGGTCCTGTCTTACCCAGTCCCCAGCTCTAACCTTGAGACTTGCCAGGGCATGGTCTTCTCCTATTCACTGGCTAGTCCAGCTTCAAGTTAGCTAGTAGATCTCACACATGCATGCCAAAAAAAACAATCTTAAACAGAAAATAAATAGGAGTAAAGCTTAATAAGATGATAAGACAGACTGTGATCAGGTGCAGTGTTTGGCCAGAAAAATGTAGGCAGCCAGCTTACATGTGGCTCTCTTTTCCATTTCCCATGCTTGTTCCTCCCTGAACCACCTTTCCCTGCCTTTGACTATTCCCATAAACATCCTATAATAAGTTTCACACAACCCCACAACCTCCTTAAAGCATTTTTCTAACGAATTTTACACRTTCCTACACATGCCCTTATTCCTTGATGTTTGCCTTTTTCCTCTTGAAACCCATGGTAATCTTGTTTTCCCTTCTTATCAGTTACAAAGTTCTGGTTTAACCTCTTCAAGGTTACGCTTGAGTGGTTCCTTCAGTGGCTTGTCAGTGTATGACTTAAGAGTTCTGGTCTCTTTAATCTGTTATTTGTTAAAGTTTGTGTGTCTGCGAGTTCAGTTGATTGTTCTTCCTGTTTCTCTCCATCTTTCACATTAAATTGCTATTACCCAGATAGGCTTGCATTGTGGATATCTTTACCCCTTGGATCAGAATGCCATAGTGTTCAGCTAGCTGCTGATACAGATTTTTCTTCTTGTACTCATCGGCTATATTCTTGAGTGTGACAGTTTCATAGCTTATGGGGATTGTAACTSTTTAAGGTCACTCTTGCAAAAGTAATGTTACATAGCATAGGTCAACTATTTAATGGAGACTCTTGCTCAGTAACTCACAATTTCAATTAAACTTTGAGTGACCAGTGTAATAAGTGACTTGTGCACTTATGTTACTTAATAGGATGAGCTGCTCTTAATTTACTTTTTGTTTGGGACAGCTTTGATTTCAGATAGCCTTTTTGAATTGTGATTTAATTATTATAACAAATGCATTTTAATTATGTCAGATCACAGCCATTTCCTGTTTGGGTTGCTTCCTATTAATCTTTGAATCCATATTCAAATAAATTCCATTTCAGACAATCTTCAAGTTTTATTATACAATAACAATACACTGATATTTCACATTTTATTACATTTTATACTTGTGTATAATCAAGCAAATGTGTGGTACCAGTTTCTCTAGCGAGGAAATAAATTGAATGCAATTATCACCATTTCTGTATGCCAAGCAGAAGGAGGTTGCTCTGATTGGGAAAGAAACTGGTTTTAGCATTGAATGTTTTGGAAGGATTTGTAAATGAAAGAAACAGCAAGTTGATTTCTAGATAATACCTGGCAATGTAAACCATTTTTTGAGAACTGAAGAACTTCCTCCACAGGTCTGCTTGGTCAGTGCTATGTGCCTATATTTGTTGAGGAGATACATTGCTGCATAGCTTTTTTTTTTTTTTTTTTTTGGGGGGGGGGTATTAAATGATTAAGAATAGACACCAGACTGAGTGGTGAAAATGGGAATGAAAAAGGGATATGAGGGGGAGAAAAGAGATTAGAGAATGGCTAAGACTAGAGAAATTTAATATTTATTATTTACTGATGAGCAAAAAATGATGCTCTAAATGAATAAGGGACCTTTGTATGTCATTCCTCTTTCCCTGYCCTCCCTTGAGTAAAATGCTAGAAGTTCACTCTTCCTTTTTTACACTTTGATGGGGGAAGAGGGGTTTCCTTAAAGTACAGGAAGCCATGCAGTGAGCTGTGTTTTGTCATAAAAAACTTCTTTAATMTTGATGTTTGAAACGTTGAATATTTTGCATATATTTATAGTCAAAGCTTAAGGCTTAAAAGATCTAATGATTGTGTTTATTCTAGGTTACTCAGAAATAGTTTTTAAAAAAAACTGACTTTTTTGGGGGRGGAGGGGATATATACAGGTCCCACACAGAACTGGGAAAGAACCAGAACTGACATTTCATTGAAAAAGTTGTTATATTCTTCCATTTGATTGACATGCATGCTAATTTCCATACTGATAAAAGAGCAGCTCTAGTCTGAAAGAGAAGAGCATATAAAAATCCATGGGGTAGACTTTGATTGCTTACACATGTTCAAAGTTTTCTGAAAATAAATGACACCAAACATAATCTATTGAATAGTATACAGAAATACTTGCTTACCGAAACAAATCTCTTCAGCTTGTATAAACTTCTCTCATGTACAATACTTGTACTAAATCCCTCCTCTGCTGTAGTGGGAAGAACTGTTAAATCTACAGGTACTTAAACATCAAATACAAAGAATGCTAGATTTACTTTGGAATTGAGAGAAACTAATTCTCTGCCATGAAAGAGATTAAGAAACAAYTGCTTTATCAGTTTAATCTGTCTGCATTTGTTGTGAAAGCCAAGACCTGGAGAAATTTGTCTCACAAGGTTTGCAAGGTTATTCAGTTTTCTAGGAAGATGACTGTGAATACTTACTACAACAGAAGGTGGCAAAGATCTTATTTCCACACAAAGCAAAATCAACAGGCTGTATCAGTTGTGTAATTTAAATACTCTTAGATCTGCATCCTTAGTAATATTCATAGARAGTAGCTCCAAGAAAAGCTGTAGTAAAACTGTTGAAAGGACAACCTGGATCCTGTGTCTCAGAAGTCTAGCACAGTCGTGCAATTTAAGAAGATAAAAGCATGTTTTGTCATATGGACTTCCAGGCAAAATACTTAATAAGCAGTAGAATACTTTTTGAATCTGTGTTTCTGTAACTGTTGTACAAACTGTTTATAATTTATCCTTAAAAATTCCAAGACCTTTAAAATCTTTATCCTGTTAAAGTTGTCAAGAGAGGAATATCTCAATTTCAGTAAAATAAGAATTTTTGGGGAAAATAACCAGGTCAGTAAAAGAATTCTTTCTACTTTCCTTTTTTAATTAAAAAAGAAATATTTATTCTTTTTCATTCCTGAATCAGAAAGTTTTTATTAAAAAGCTTCCACTTTCATAATCTTAAATTTTTCCTCTCTCTCCCCTTCTCCTGCCCCAATCTGGAAACTGGATTTTTTTTTTCCCCCTCCATAAAATATGATTTGGAGAATCTTCCTTTTCTCCATCCCCCTCCCTACCCTCGCCAAAACCCCCCCTAACCCTGAGTGGGGATGGCATTTACTTTAACAATACATTTTTAAAATAGAAACTTCTGTAGCTTTTGTCATGATTCCTATTAAAATGAGGCTTTATACTGCTGAAGGGAGAATCTCTTCCCCCCCCCCCCAAAACTGTGTCTAAAATACTAATCAGAGAAACATTTTTAAAAGAATTGAAAGCTATTACCTAGCAAAGACAAGTTTTTTCTTCAACAGTACCTAATTAAAATGTGTTAACTGGTGCTGCCTTTTCCAGGCTTGTTCAAATCTAAGTGTTGTGTGTTGTTTTTGTTGTTGTTGTGGGTGTCTATTTTATTTTTGTCTCTGTATTCCACTTTTCTCATTAGGCTTTGTTAGATTTTACAGTTAATTCAAGTTTAAGGGACAATAGGTATCCTGTTACACTTATGTGTGCAAGATGAACTTCAGCAATAAACCTGAGCACATGGGCAAAATTTAAAGTTCATACTCAATTTAGGAGAAGAATTCATCACAGGAATTGGAATTGGTTTCCATCCTGCTTTTAATTACCAGGTCCTGCTTCCTTGACTGCAGCAGTATAATCAACAGGAGATGATGGTTATTACTGGGTTCTTTGGGCCAGCAGTCAGCCCTAGACTCTGTCTTGCGGCTTTTTTTTTTTCTCTGGCCATGTTCCCAATACTTTTTAGGCTGTCTTGTGTTTCCATGCTTTACTRCCTCTTCTGTGCTGGTGTATTATTTTGTCACCAAACTGTAACCAGTGGGAATCCTTTGGCCCATCCATGTACAGCTTTTGTTTTGGTTGTATTTGTTGGTGGTATGTTTTTCCTCTGTTTTAGGGGGTAAAGGCTATAAATGTTGTAAAGGAACTCCAATTTTCTCTTAACAGATTTCTCCCATCTTATGACTYAGTTATTTCCTTTAGCCTTTTCTGCCCTGTTCAGTTTTATGAAGCTTTGCCCAATACATCTCAAGTGATGCTCATGTCAAAGGTGCTTTGAAACACTATAGGGAGGGCTCAGAGCATCAGTGCTTTGYCCCACAGAATATGCATCAGGGCAACAGATGTACCGGTTCCCTGCTGTCTAACCAAATTTTCCCTTCAGCTTGGTCTTACTGCTCATGAAGCAGTGCTTGAACTCTTGCAAGTTGTAGTTCAGTGTTTTACACTTGTTTCGGTTTCCCTTAAAATGAGTTACAAGCTCTTATGGTTCAGAAACTGCTTTTAGCCTGCCCTCAATGCAACAGAAGTAGAGCGGTTACCTGGAGAGTGATGCAGGTGCCTAAACGCTTGTTTAGTCCTCTTCTAGATATCCAGTCCTCCAGCTGCCTCTCCACAACAGTGTGGGTTACCTGTAGGTTTAGTTCCATGCMGTGTTCCAGCCTCATGCGGATACCTTGGGTACTTCCTTGCGTCTGAAATGGCACAGTGCACCTGTTTGGACACAGACAATAGCCTTTTCTGCCACCCAGTGTTTAAATCCTGTATAGACCTCAGGCTTTATCGTACAAGAAGAAAAGGTCCATTGATGTTGACATTTAGAGATATTAATTCACTCTACTTGAGACTTTAACTCCTTAAATTAAGTCATGTTGATCCTTTCCTGCAGCCTGTGTTAAGGTCATTATTTATTTTTCCTTAAACAGCTGTTCTTTATCTGAAGCTTTCTCTTTTGTTCTGGTCACCAGCTTTCCCACTTTATCTTTGCATGAAGGCTTCCACTGGCCTACTATTAGTAGATGGACTGAAYTGGGAAATGTTCCTTCAGAAATTACTGTTTGGTTAGGACTCAAGATATCTGTCTGGGCTCAAAACTCTCATATCTTAGCTGTTCAGAGAAATTTTAAGGGCTAAATAGCCTACGATTGAATATTGAGCTCTTCTAAATACCAAATTTTCGTGGAACTGAAATTCTGTTGCCTTATGTGGGAGCATCACCATGATTTATAACAGCTGGTTTCCAGGAAGAAAAGGATAGACCGCTACTTAATCACTCTTTYGTATTTAGCATTTCAAGTTGATTTAAGTGGATGCCTTGTGGGGTGCTCTATTACAGATTACAGTTCCTTGCTTAATGGATTTAAGGGAAGCTGGCATATCAGAATGAGTTACAAAGTGCAGCTATCATGGCATGTGTGGGTTCTTATTGTACATCTCTGGGTGACTCTATTCAGGCATGTTTTATCAGGTGCAAAGATACTCTAAGCAGGATATGCTSAACTCCAAGCAGTTACTTACTGGTCAACACACACAAAAGATAGGTAGGATTTAAAAGCTACTAGTACGCTCACTACTTTCAGTAATACGGCTGAAGAGTCTTTGCTGTCCTTGCAGGCATCTGTCAGGTGGGAAAAGGTAGGCTTCCACTACTYGCTGTAGCAGCTCCTTGATGGTGCTGAGTTGTCGTCATCTTATTTTTTTTTTCTTTACAGTTTTGTATCTTTGCATGTTTTTTCTCTTGAATCTTTGACCTACTAACAATCCTTACCTCAACAAACCTGTCCTTTTCTGCAGCTTTGCTTTTCTTACCTTGCATAGCTCTAATCTAAAGACCTTTTTGCAGCTTTCTCCCAACTAAGCAATTTCCTTTGAGTTTTGAGCCATACAGACTTTGGGACACAGATGTGATCCCTTTTTGGGGTATTGGAAAGGAAATGTTACAGGAAAAGTTAAAGAATTAATATATCGTATACAAAAGAGTTGATTCTCCAAAGTGTGGGTTTATTCTGCATACTAAAGTGTTTTCTTCTGCAACTTTTGAGAATTTACAGCTAGATACAGTTAATGCTCTTCCAGCTGCATTTATGCAGTAGCAATGACATCCGGTGGCAGGTCAGGTTTATCACAGATGTGTACTCCTTGGGGAGATATCTTGGCCAGAATTCCAGATAGATTAAAGGTAATAAAGAAATAGCCGTCAACAAGCTAGATTCTTGGTCAATTGATAAATGTTTTCAGTACACTGATCCTAGGGTAATTACAGTAGGAACAGAGGTAAAAGTTATGTTTCATGACATAAAATACTACAGTTATGTTGATTTCAGTCTCTTTCCTACCAGTCTGTGTTCACTAAATTATTTTAGGAAAGTTCTGTACTTAGAGACCCCCATCGTATGCATTGGTATTGGATTTGGAGTTGCCTGGCAAAGACTGGTTTTCAACAGCTAAGAGTTTAAAGAAAATGCTGCTTGTGATGTAGTATTGAGATTTTTTTTTCCAAAGTTGATATATGTAATTTATTTTGATTACAGAGTGACTATTAAGATGGGGCCTCCACATGTCCACATCACACTCTCTCTAATAGACTGGACTTTGTGAAGGTGACTGTAGAGGCACCAATGTACTTAAAAAAACAAAACAAAAAAAAAACAAAAAAACAAAAAAACCCCTAAAGTTTAGGTTTAAGCCCTTTCATGTCTGTGAAAATCCTGTTTTTTCATTTTAGCAATCATTGTGAATGTTAGCAAGTAAGCACTTTCAAGTACGTGTTTGGGGACAGAGGAGTTAATGTTGTGTTACTTTCAGTTTCGAAATGGATGTTGTGTTTTCTTGAGGAATGCCCTCTGATGAATCAGCATAAAGATTAAGTTCCTGTCCATGGAAGTTGATGGAAACTAAAGATGGAGGTCAAAACACCAAACTGAGCTGGCCAGCTTACTGCATCAGGTGGTGGCCATCTGTGTCCAACCAAGCTGCTGCCAGCTGTAGCCACTAACCGAGATGCAGTTTTAGATGGGACAACATTGTTGATTCTGTCCTAAAATGCAGGGAGGCACTCAACTTTACATGAATGTTCTCTTTAAGGTTATTTAAATGCCCAAATTACTTTGTCTTTGAAACTAATATGTGGTTGAAATAACTCTTGGAGATAATTAGAGTTMAAACTCATAAAAATATTAGAGAATTTGTAATAAAGATGTAGAAAGTACTCAGCTGGTTCTACTGCAACTGTCATAGTAATGGATGGAACTGAGAGTAGATGGATTAAGCTCAGATGTTCAAAAACAAGTACTTGAAGTTGACACTTAAGGAAATAAATGTCATAGGCTTTCACACTGCTAAGCATGAAGCTGATCTTATAGATAACAAGAAATCTGAAAATAGATAAGAATCAAGGAAATTCTGTTATTATTACTATTATTATTTATTAAAGAAGAAAGTAGTGTCCGAATTGTTAGGGAATGTTTGGGAGAGGCAAGAAGCTGAGYAGGGATAGTAGAAATAGTTGGCAAGAAAGGCTCAGACAATGCTAGTCATCCAGTGGAGGTTGCTTTTTTTGTTTTGAAATTTACTCTTGGCATTAGATTCCTAGATGCTATCTATCATCGCAGGATTAGTGAATCTGAGTAATCAGAAATCATGAACCAAACTGGAGAAAAACAAGTTCCCAAAGACTTCAACTGCTTTTTCTCCCTTTTCTTTCTGGTTTGTACCTTCAGTGTTTGTTACTTAAGTTTTAGGCTTTTTATCACTATCCTGAAAGGTAAGAGTCTTTATTTCATTTTCTACAAAATGGATATTAAACTGAAACCTATGAAATAATTGAGGGCTCCTGACCATTTTTGGGGTTGATGCTCAACCTGAAAGATTGCTCAGAAAATGTAAGAACTGTAAAAATTATGGAAAGCAGTGGGATATGGAAACTGTTTTCCAGTGTCACAATTTAAATCTATTTTTAGTTGATTAGTCAGAATGCAACTGAATGTGCAATTTGGCAGAATATCTTTCTCATATGTATTTGGTGGAACATATGAATTTGGCTTTAGAAGATATTAGATATATTAAGCATTGGTTCATATTGTGAAAGATTTTAACATTGATGCTTAACTTTTTTTTTTTAAGCCAGGAAAGTAGACAAAAAGTATTACTGTTAATCAATTCAAAATTGATATTGTACCTGTCACRCTGTCATGCTATGAAGGTTCGATAGCAACGACTGAGACAGTAATATAATAATAATAAAAAAGATGTTTATTTCCTCACACAAGTTCTTGGATTAGTAACATCCATTAAAATAATGCGATTACTAATTTAGGAAGGATAACACAAAACCATCAGTTACTAATTTAGAAAGGATAACCTGAAACCGTCGATTACTGCGTTATTAATTGGAAGCACTGCTTATCCCTACTTGAAAGCTTTCTTGTTCACTCTCTAGTGAGAGGGCTCTCAACCTCGAGGAGTTACCTTAACCCAGCGTCCCAGGAAAAGGGGAGGGGSGCGGATACTCACGGTCCAGCCAGAGAGGATGATCAGGTCACGTTCCCGTCCCTGCTCAAACTCTCCTAGCTCCCAAGTCTCTTTTTATGCGGCTGGGGCTCTGGGCAAACACTGCTTTTGCTGACTTTTGCGAGTTTCGCAATCACAGGACTGTCTGTTTGTCTGCTTGGGGGGACCCTGCTAGCGAGGCAAGACCACAACACCTCCGTATTGCTTCTTCCCTCCCCGGGGGTCCGTGCAGATTCCAGGTGGCAGACCTCTTCAGTCTTGTTAATGCTGCCATTCCGCAGCCTTATACATATCAATCCTTGCGCATATCGGTTGGTAGACGGCTTTAGTCCTGTTAAGTCCTCTGTTCAGCAGCTTTGTGCAGGTCAGCTCTTGTGCTATCAGTTCTTCTGCATATCAATTGACAAACTTCAGTCCTGTTAACTCTTCACTCGCCCGTCAGTACCTAGTTTTTCAGAAACTGCTCAAATAATAATCTTGCTACATATTATGTAGTACACAGTTACTTCAACAATCTATTTAAATRCTCCTATTGTTCATATACTTATGTTCAGGAAATAAATTGTATAGCTGAAACAATAGTATCTAGGAAGAAATTGAAATAAAAACCTGAGTGTGTTTGATTATAAACCTGTTTTCTCAATTCTTTTACATGAAAAAGTATGTATGAAGCATACTAAACAGCAGTAAAACTTGCAAGTTTTCAATTCTGTGGATACAGTGTGAGATGAGTTAATATCTTATTTTAATTACATTCCTGAAGAACTGTATTTTAACAATTGCAGCAAAATGAAGAAATACTGCACTATGCTTAACATTAAATAGGTTTGCACTGTTAACTCTGCTTCAGATTTCTTGTGCTGTTTTGTGCAAATGCAACAGCTTTGTGTTTTGTGTTTACTGAAAGGTAATAGGGATTGATGCATGTGTAAATCAGTTTTACCAGATGGCTGCTTACCTGTACAATCATTTACTGAATCTGATTCTAGGAATGATATAAGACAAACTCTGTAGTCTGAGCCTTCCACTAGAATCCCCCCCTGCTTTTTTTTTTTTTTTTTTTTTTTTTGGTAAAGGCAATGATTCATTGTGCAAACTTTTCTGTCCTTCGTGCTGAAGTTTCTGTAATGTAACTGAGGAGCTCTGTCCCATGGTGCTGAAAAGAGAATTTTGGAATATATCCAGCGCAGTGGCTTATGTTGAGGATAACAAGCTGGAAGTGTGAGAGGAAGAAATCTAAGACATGTATTAGCTGATGTTATTATAAAGAGTGAACTTACCTTGAATTTTCAGGGGGGGTTGGTAAATTACTGTCCAGGACGTAGAGTCAATATCTCAGAAGACACCCGTAATGTCTTTACTGGATCATGACTGATAACCAATCCATTCACACTTCTAGTTGTCTTAAAATTTTGTTCTCCATTTACTGATCTGGCATTACTGCCAACAATATAGTGATGAGGAAGAGAAGGGTAGACTTTTAGTCAATAAAATACAGACAGACAGCAGAGACTTCAGGGGTTCAGTATGTCATTCTCTGCAAGACTAAAGTGTGTATATATGTGTGTGTGTGTGCGTATATGTATATATTTAGATAGTATCTTCTTGCCAAATACAAGTTCTAGGATGATAAATTCAAGGGTCGCCCCCTTTTCAGACTTCTGTATATTATAGTGATTATTTATTCATTATGAGATTGGTTTTGCTATGTTCAAAGCTGGGGAAGTAGATGGCACAATTAATTGCTTGAAGTTTAATGTTTTGGTTTTGGCTTTTCAGGCTGATTGCCTCTTTTAAAAAAAAAAAGTTGATCTTTTAATAGCACATGGACACTGAAGAGTCAATTGATAAGGTTTCATTAGTGTTTTTGTGGAACATCTTTACTTAATTCTTTCTGTTATCAGTTTCCATTGTTCAATGGAAACTATTGTTCACTGCATCTGTAAATAGAAAAGACTTCTCGATTATTGATCCACTTAATTTTTGGAAAACTGGACACTTAATGATATATTTATGTATTTAGCTCTGGGACTTTCTCAAAGTTGAAAACAGAAGTCTGGACTTCTTGCATCAGCTTTTTATGCTTTTTTGAGGAGTTTCCAAAATGTTCTGTTTTATGAGGTACAACAGTAGTAAGGGGAAATCTTAAACTCTTTCCCCTCTCTCTCCCCCTTTAAATCTAGTGCCTTAGAGTGAACAGTTCTATTTCTTCACTTTTTAAATGTTTTGCTGTTCATTGGTCCTCTTTTTCCTAGCTCTGGTCCTTTTTTCTGGGGAATCACAGAATCACAGAATCGCTGAGGTTGGAAGGGACCTCTGGAGATCATCTAGTGCAACCCCCCTGCTCAAGCAGGGTCACCTAGAGCACATTGCACAGGATCGCATCCAGGCAGGTATTGAATATCTCCAGAGAAGGAGACTCCACAACTTCTATGGGCAACCTGTTCCAGTGCTCTGTCACCCTCACAGTGAAGAAGTTTTTCCTCATGTTCAGATGGAACTGCCTGTGTTTCAGTTTGTGCCGTTGCCCGTTGGGAAGACTTGGAATAATGGTCAATTTAAGAGCAGTTAGGCTTAATTAAAAGTGGACCTAGTGTTGAACAGTAAACTACTTAGAAATGTTTGAAATGTTATGGAAGTTGTGCATCGCATTAAGTTGTAGGTGTTTAATTTAGATTGCAGAAATTTGAATGGTATATTTCAAAAATGCCCTGGCTTGCTGATGTAGTTGCATGCTTCAGAACAACAAATTTTGCTTGTTAATTTGCGGGGTTGATTATGTCAATAAATTTAATATTAAAGAAAAGTACTTTGGGAGGAAAATAATTTTTAAATGTTTATAAAAAGTTCTCAAAGCTTCCTTTTAGTGTATATTTTACTTGTGTAGAACATGTGGTTCAGGTGCTAATGTTATCCAAATTATAGTTGAAATCTACATACTTATTATCAGCACTTCTGAAGGCTTTTTATTTTTGAGATGTTCCTTATTTTAAAATGTGTGTGTGTTCTGGAGGCCCTGTTAAAACTACAGATAATTGTCTTCAGTACTTATATTTTCTTTTTCCTATTTACTTAGGGAAGCCCTCTGAGGGAGAAAAAAGTATCAAGAATGTTAAATTTCATTAGATTAAGTGCATGCCTGCTGTGCCTCTAAGGCTATTTTTATATTCGTATTTCTTAGGACATAACCTTTACTGAGTAATACTTGAGTTATTACTTTAATTTTTAAGGCAAATAACTGAATGTAGTTTTTGATATTCTTTAGTTTACTCCACCAGGTATAGGTAGGACTAAGCTGAAAAATTAGTGTGGAACACTGTGCTGCTTACTAGATGCAATAAACCTATATATAGTCGTATTTCTTTTTAGGGGAGGTTTTTTTTTATTTTTGTGCAGATGACATTTTGGTAAAGTTATGTGGCTAATATTCATAAACATGTATAATTCATTGGCAAAAGAAAACAGATAATTAATGGAGAGTTTGAACTGCTAAATTAAACCCATGGATCTTTCCAAAACATTGATTAAACGTTAAGCATCTGAAAACTGAGAAGTGCAGAGAAAAGAAAATGATCTCCTGACTCATGCGTCAGGATCTTGCACTTGCCTTTTGCTGYGATGAACCCAGATCTGGCAGCTGCCTAACAAAATGTGCCTTTTTGTGTGTAAATCTCATTTAAACAGTTTTTAGATAACTATAACTCAGTCTTTCCAACTGTTGTATGTTTCTGTGTGTGTGTTAGGTACAGCTGCATGGATCTGGAATTAGATGCACAGACAACTGGCGCTCCAGTATTGAGTGGAGTYCTCACGGTGCATCTTTGGTCTTTCTCTCCATTGCCTTTACTAGAGCTTTAGAGAAGTCAGCTGCTAAGGGGACACAGCAGTGTGTCCCCTGGGTCAATAACAGTGACTTTGGGAGCACCTGTAAAATGGAGAAATGATTAACTTATATTATCTTTAATTTTCTCTAGACAAAATGTTAGACTGTCTATCCTTATTCACCTAATGTATGTTTGTCTTTGTCAGAGCTAAGGTAAGGCTTCAAAATCTCCATCCACACTTCTTCTATGCCCTTATTAATATAAATACCTATTCAAWATAAGACTGAGTGAATGGAATAAAGAATCCGTAACAAACTCCTGAATAAGACTCTTGGGACCATTCATCTACACAGCAGCAGTATTGTAGACCTCAGTAAAGAACACACTATGTTTCCAGAATGTTGCAATTTTGAATGGTGAAGGATAGAGGGAGAGCTCATATTGAAATGACAGCGCAAATACAATGCAACATTTGAAAAGTGTTTCCTTTTAAAGATTTATGATGAGTTTTAGAGAATATTAGATTAGATGCTGTTATATATGCTGTCAGCACTTTTAAAGTAATGATATGGAGTGGATCTATATCATAGCTGGCCTTTTCTTTTACAGCATTTTCTTTTTTTTTTTTTCTTCAAAAAACTAATTTGGAAATGGCGTCTGTTTAAAAAATTATTATCATCAGAATCATTTAGTGTGTTTTAAGAAATATTGGAGTATGGATTAGTCTTTTTAAGGTTTAAAAGAAATCTGGTTCTTTAAACTTTAACGTTCTTTTTAAGTATTTCAAAATCTTCCTAAATACTATAGTAGTCGTCCACAAATTCTTCATCCAGCACTACACCACTGAACTTTTCTTTTCCTTCTTTTCTGTTTTAAATTCTCAGGAATAGAATGAAGAGACTGCCGCCTTAGCCTTCCAGTATATGTCAGGATCCTCTTTCAGAGTAAACACTCTCTCTCTCTGCTCACTCTCTCTCTCTGCTTCATATATGAAAGAAGAGGAGCATATCTTTGCAAAACCTTTAGGTCTGTCATTTGAGTCAAATAACTTAGTTTGGTCTCAATAACTTTAACCTTTAAAAACACTAGATTGCACTAAAGAGCTGTTTCAGTTAGCTTCAGCTACCTTTTTGTCAACTAGGTCTGCAGTGCAAGTGTCCCCTGCTTTTCAGGGAGGGGGGAAAAAAAAGGTAGATACATCTAGAAAATACTGGTAGTTTTTTAAAGCTTCTTGCTAGTGCTTGCATTTATCTTGAAATAAAGAAGATTGTGTGGTGGTGGTGTTTAATAGGAAACATGTTGCTGAGTTTGTTCCCCAGCCATCTTTCATTTTGGTTCTTTAGTTCCTCAGTCCCCATATTCTGGGATTTTGAGCAAGACAGCAACTCCAGTACAGTGAAGGAAAAAAAAGGTGCATTTCTGGTGCTTTCCCTTTGTAAAGTTCCAGCTGTAAAAGGAAAGTGTATGGCCTAATAATAGCGTGCACTCAAAGCACCTTCTCATCCCATTGTCTATGACAAAAGATGGGGAGAGCACCACAAACCATCACTGATTTGAGTAGCAAACTGTTTATACATTATATTTCAAGACTGCCAAGAAACATACTTGTAAGGTCTTTCCATCTTCATAGTGTGATCATCAATTTGATTTTAAGACACTCCAGAGAGACATGTTTTTAATGTCTCTGCCAAAGTTATATAAATGGGATGAATCTGATTACTTCTGTTTTGATACTTGTGAACAGTAAGAGTAATATAGTTCTTGAGATTTATTTTCAGATGTGGGAATGAGGCTATGATACTCTTTTCTTATATATTACCCTTGTAATATATGAGTATATTTACCTTTAGTAAAAGAAAAAAATATTCAGGTGATTAGATAGGAAGTTCACCCTGGAATTCATTCATTTTCCTTGCTGGTGTCTTTGCCTTAGAAGCTCTTCTCTATCTGTATGTACTTTTGTGTTGGCTATCTATTTGAAAACAAATTGTGGTACTTTTAAATGGGTTGAAGATATCTGAGGTATGGATTATACTTGTGAGAAATACCATTTGCTTAAAAAAAAAAGTTAAATCTTCTTGGTCTGCCCTTTTTCTTATGTTGAACCTCATATTAACCTCTAAAACGGTTAAGTAGTGTTTCTTCTCCCAGTCTTCTGCAAGACTTTTTCCTAAACCAAGGAGAAGTATATCCAGATTTTTACACTAATAAATAATAGTGTGGGAGATAACCTATTGTAATAGTTCATATTACAGATAGGCCTGCTTTCTAGCTTTGGAGTTGGATTTAGGATCTATACTTTCCTTCTTTTGCGGAAGAAAAGGTATTCAGGTCCAGGTATTAATTAGAATGTAATTTAAGATGTATGGAAAATTACATGGATGCACATTAGCTGTTTTAGGAGAGATCATTTGTGCAAATAGCTGCAAGCTGATTTGTATAGTGCTGCTTCAGTGAACAGATGAAGGCTAAATTTTAGAGGAATAGAATCTGTACGTACCTCGTTAGGGACTTCAGAACTACTGCTTTTATTTGAGTAAAGGATATGCCTGTTTTTAAGAAATTATTTTCCCTAAGTAATGACTATGTAGCAAGTTTAATAAATGTGTATTGKTATTATATTGTCTACAACATAGTGAATGAAGGAGTCTTCTCCCTGCAAAACAYTGAACTTATGGGGCTCAGCATTAATGCTTCCAGACGAGGTATTGTCTGATACAGAACTCGGGAATACTGATTGGAAGAATGGAATGGAAAATCCTCTGTATCTTCAAAGCTGCTGTTCTTCTTTATTCTTAGCTATAGATTTTTTTCATTATATTTTAACTATATTTGAACCAGGAAATTGAGTTATTTTGGTGATTTTATTTTTTTAATTTTTATTTGTTCACTTTTCTCAGAATCTCAGGTTACAGCTTCAGACTATGTAAAATAACAATTAGTTATATCTTGAGTTGTGAAAAACAACTTGCTCATTAATTATTAATTTTACTGAATGTAATGCAATATATTAGTGTTTCTTAATTAAGAACCTTTGTACTGTTTGTTCTATATTTTTCTTCTTGTGACTTTTTGAACTATCACCCCTGAAGTAAGAATTTGATTGAGTGTTACAAAATATATGGTAAACAAAAACACCCTTAGGTCTGTGCCTTCCCCCCATAGTGTTACATATGTATACACACATATACATACACGCACGTGTGTGTGTGTATGTATACACACACATATTATGTCAGTGTCTTATGTAGAATCAGAGTTTTGTCCGTAAAAAGAGTAGTATAGACACAGTCACAGATACTTGTGAAATACTATTTGCAATTAATTTGTCAGTACTAACTTGTATTTTGCCTGATGCTAACTGGTGTGATACAGTTTGTGAAAGGACTTCAGTTCTTTCCTCTACAAATGCTTCCAAATTTACAAATAAACCTTCTTTCACACTGATGACTTTTCTTGGTCCTATTTAAATGTTTAGGTAGGGTTTTCTGAAAGACAGTCTTGAAGTTCTGAGGTACTTTTGATTTTTTTCCATTTTAACTGAAAGAATGGGGATGTTGACACCTAAAGAAAGATGTCTTCTGTCAGAAATATTGATAAAAGCATCCATTATTTTAAACCATTATGAGAAACTTCTAGTCTCTCAGACTCATTTTATTAGTCTTGTAATATTATATCATCATTGGCTTTATAATCATGATAGCATAAATAAATCCTGAATTTCTTTGGCTAAAAATAAAACCTTCTTTTTCATTACTTTATACCCATGCACAGCAAACATAATCTGGGTATATCTGTAAGATTCCTGTATTTCTSCAGCCTGAATTCTAAGGAATGGAGGGGCTCAGCCTCCTCTTAGTTCTTTTTTACTGCTCATGGCTAGGAGGCAAAACCTTGGAATACCTTGTCCCTTCAATTTACAGGAGCTCTGTTAGCACAGTTATTTTAMGAGCACATGTTGGGTTTTATTTTAGCGTTGTTACCTCTCTCATATTCTTCAAATAATTAATGCAATAAAGTCCTGTAAAAACATAGGAAAAGCAATTTTTTCCTGTCTTTGCTTTTCAAAGTTCTATATCCCTCTGGAGAGGAAAAAAAAAATCAAAATAACTGAGAGAAAGTGGCTGTGATGAAAGATCTTTTACTCCTACAATACAGGAGTATCTATTTTTCATCTCAACTTGATATGATTCTTACTTTAATTGAGAGGCACTTASTAGGGGAAAAGTACCTGCCTGAACAGCATTGCTCAAGAAGACCTAAGAACATCCTGGAAGATGGAAAAATAGAATATTTCTTCCCTACAAATCTATATGGTTTACTCAAATCTGATAATATTTSCATCTGCCTTCTCCTGTAAAAAGCTGCAATATTGTTTACCCTAAACTCAAGGCATTAGGAAACTTTACTCTTCTGAGAATCAACTACATAATGGCAGCTACTCTAATCAAGAGAGTTGCTTCCCGAGTAATTCATCAGAAGCTCAGCTCCTGCTGGTAAAGTGGTATCAGTGACCATTACCAGCTTTAAGCACCATTTTATGTTGAAGACAAAAACAAAGTAAAAAGCCCTGACATTTTGCACTGCTGTTCAGTGGGATTTGTACTTCCTGGTGGCAATTGCTATCTGGCTTAGCGATGCCAATCACTGTACACCTGAAGGTTTTGTAGACATTGATCTTAAGTGGTGGGTTTTGTTAGCTCCAGTGCTGCTCTTACAGCTGGTAGACTTAATATTGGGAATGAGACTCTGAAATACCTAAGCATAAACAGGCTGAGAGGGACTGTTAACAATAGGTCACAACCATTTTGTGTGTTGTTTTGTCATCTCACTGTGACAAGATTGCTTAGGAATGATGCGTTCCTTCCTGTTGGTCTGTTGCGTTAAGTCCATGATGGCTGGCTGGCTTTTTTTCAATGTTGTTCCGTTAACAAAACATTCCTGAGGGCCACAGTACTGACTGGGAGAATTCAGGAAATTTTATACTTTAACAATCACAAGGTCATCATGAGACCCTATCCTAACTTCTCATCCAGTGTTTTCAACTTTCAAAACACTCACTGTGTTCCCTTCTGGCCTCAGGGGAGGTTTATGTAGTTCAGACCAGCTTAGCCTTGCTTGTTTTGGTGCAGAGCCCTAACTTTCTCAAGATTCAATAGTAAGGTGATGATCTAGGACAGACACAAATGGGATAATGTTTAGCAAGTCAAGTAATCTAGGATTGCCTCAGTGTGGTGCTGTCCTTGTACATCTGAAGGTTAAGATTTAGTATGCTTTCAAATGCCTGCCTCTTAGTAATCCACTTGGTTTATCTTTTGTGATTTCAAATGTCTGAATAAATATTTCARTAGTGTTATATTTATTCACTCATTCATTTATTTATAGTCTGGATCCTTCCAGATCTCAGCATAGAGCTTGGCTTTTCTGTTCATGTGTCCCTAACATAGGTCTCTTTCTGTTACTAACATCAGAGTGCTGCTTACTCATGCATGAACCTGAGCAGGTTTTAGGGTTTCTATTACAATAGCATAGCAATATTGAAAAGCAGCTGTGGTTCTTCAAAATCTATTATCCACCTGCAGTGACCTGTGTGCGTTCTTTTTTCAGTAGCGTGTTCTGTTTGTTCTCCAGCTGGGTCCCAAGAGCTTGCAATGTCAATCAAAATTTTCTAAGCGAGGACTTTGCGTTAGCTGGAACAGAAGCTGGCCATGAAATCTGTAGTTTAAGCCATCTAATTAGAGATTGAGACAATTTTTTTTTTCTTTTACTCTTTTGGGGTCGTATTGGACCTTAAGTGAAGATAAACTCTGAAAGAGATATAATGTACAGTCACTTGTGTTATTTAATGTACTGCTTTTTTTATTTGAAGTGTTATTTAAAAGATAAAGCTGCTTTGCAAAGCAAAGATGAAAGGTTACAAGTCTTTTGACACTGTCAACATCTTTGCTGTACCTCAGAGGATAAATTGTCTACTTCTAAAATTGTGAATTCTATGCAGGTAGCAATGTGAGCATAATCTAATTGAGTGAAACAGAAAGATCATGATATGGATCCATTTCTCTTTAAAACAAACAAAAACTCACAGAGGTAAAGTGATAACTAGCAGCTGATCATAGGCAGGAAGTGGGGAAGGAAAAGATGGKGGGGTAGTAATCAAGATACTTGATAACAGAGGTAAAAAAAAGCTTGTGGGGATAGATCTAGAGCTATTATTTATCTTAAATTCAGAGGCTTCAGGGGAAGAAAAGGGACTACTTTTACTACTGATATGGCTGGAAGAGATGTATCTTTAGCTCTTTTAATAGTCCGAGCTCCCAGTTAAGGAAGTCCTTGAGCCAGTAGCAGTGGGAGGCTGAGAGAGAATTGTGAACTGTCCCTATGGCTTGCCCTGTTCTTGAAGTCCCTCAAACATTTCAAATTGGCCATTGCTGGAGGCAGAATACCAACCACAGGTAGTCACACCTAGTAGAGAATTTCTCCAGTTTTTGGTTTGAGGAAAGTGTAGTTAGAATCCATGCAACACAGGTGACATCGTTCCAACCTTTCATGTGAATAAAGATCTACTACTATTGAAGATATTAGTTTCATGCCTCATCCTGTGGTAGGCATGAATGAGTAGTTTCCAAATAATGCATGCAACTTTTAAGTTCTGTCTTGGCCCTCAACTCACCTTCACAGTACAACAACTTGAACCCTGATCAAGGGAAATGTGACTGTTCCTTGGGTTGGTGGTTTATAGTGGAGGTGTTAATATGAGTTTGATCATATTAATTTATTTTACTGATATCCAGAATACTGTGGTACTTGAAGAACAGTTCAAGAATATTGCAAGAATGTTGCATCTGTTCTGAAAACTTTTACTGGCTAAATGCCTCCTGCAGCTGGAAGCTGTACTGTAGAAGCTCTTTATACTACTACGTTTTCAGGATTTTCATCAATTATCTTGTGTTTATTTAAAAATTTTGTGTATTTAGTGCGTGAGAGCTTTAGTCTCCTGTAACTTCTCGCAGATACTAATGGTATCTGTCCAATAAGAGTAATTAGTATTCTTTATTTT
Source organism: Apteryx rowi (assembly GCF_003343035.1). Taxonomy (NCBI): domain Eukaryota; kingdom Metazoa; phylum Chordata; class Aves; order Apterygiformes; family Apterygidae; genus Apteryx; species Apteryx rowi. The sequence goes on along the minus strand of NW_020450696.1, from coordinate 39,543 downwards.
ACGGTAAGCTTTTTTTCCTTAAAAACTATCTTGCGTGTCTGATTATTAATTCTGAAATGTGGGCAAGCTTAACAGTGCAGCAATAAAATGGTATGTTCCCTTTCTGCCTGTACTGAGCTCAGACAGGCAATGCACTCCCATAGATCCCAAATCTGGAAAAAGTAATGCTTGACAATTGTGCTTCTGTGGTTGATACTGTGAAGAAAGTTTCTTCCTGCTTATCTCTCTTCTTGGAATTGGTATGGTGGAAGTGACATGTTGCTACTGACCCCTTCTGCTTACAGCTTATAGTGTGCCCCAGGAGAATAGCTCTTTTTTTTCCTGTTCATTTTTGGCACAGTTCATTTCAGAGATAGAAATGCTGCTTGGTTTGTGCTCTGTAGCAGGTGCCGGCTCTGTTTGATCTGTGCACATCTATATCATGTTCTGCTGAATGATGTAGAGATGTATATGTTCACATAGAATTGCATTGTATGTAATTCTGAGTTCAGGTATCAAAAGTAGCATAGCCGTGTTAGTGAGACTTGTGCCTTGGCTAAAAAGTCAGCACCTGGGGCACTTTTACCTCTGGATCCCTTGTGGCTACAGATAACTTGGGATCTTGGCGCCAGTAGCACGTAGAGGATAGCGAGCAATCACTTCTCCATCTAAATGAAAGAGGTGGAAATACAGATAATACAGATGGTTTATTCTTTTTGTGTGTGTGGTTTTGGGGGGTTGTTTTTGTTTGTTTTTGTTTTTTGTTTTTTTTACCTCTTCCAGATAGGATTAAAGTTGTTACCCTTTGTATCACTCTAAACAAAGTGTCTCTAAATAACAGATGAAATGGTTCATGCTGATTAACAGAGAGGAAAACATTTCTCAGTATCAGACCTGAACGTGTTGCATATACCTGGTTCACAAAATATAACTTAATCAGATTTACTGCAAATTAACATTATTAGACTGAGTGCCAATTTTTTATTATTATTTGTAGCAATTCACTGGTGGAATATGAGCCAGTCAACTGCTGAATTTCCAAAAGGAGCTTAACATTTCAACAATTCAGTGCTACTGTGTGTTAACTATACACTAAGAATCAAAGACAGGTAAATCATCATAAATGTTTAGATTCTTATCTTGTCAGCAGTTCCACACATTTTCTACAATGCATAATGATAAATACAGTTCTCGAATGTCAACATGAGTATGATTCACGTTGCRCCTTCGAAATGTTTTAGTTGCACCCAATATTCTGCTTTTGCCCATCATGACAGAGTTTAACTGGTTTAAATTTATTATTAACTTCCAGTCAAATATTTCATATTTGTCATGGATTGGAATTTAAGATTCTTACAGCCGATCATTTATTTTGCCTTTTTATTAGTTCAGAAGGAAAAAAAGTAAATAATGGTGGTCACTTATGAGCAGTTTTATAGGTTTTCTGCTGACTTACTGTAGGAAAGTTGTTAAATTCCTTATCACMTTGTGAAACCAGGTCATCTAGCTAGATGTGCTCATTTCACTTTAAAAACAGACTTCTCAGTGGAAAATGTGTGAGCTATTGGCCCGAAGTCGGGGGACCCAAGACTTCTCTCCAAAGACATTCTTTGTTTTGAATGATGTCCTTCGAGTGAATTCTGAATTATTTAAATTTCTTACAGTATAAATCATTCTGTTCCTTAATGATTATACAGCATATATTTTCCTCTCTTAAATCATGCATGCAAAGAAAAAACTCTCCCTCAATTTTATGGTATGCAAAAATATGAGAGACTGTTAGGATATGATTTAAGATATGGCTTTTGCCCAAAAGAAATTACATTCTTAATGAATGCTGTCCTGTTTCCATATCTGTCTGTAAAATTATGAAAATCTACTTCTTTTAGAAATGTTTGARTTATTGCTTGTATGGTGGATATATTTCCATTGCGGTATGATTTCAGCCTCTGCTGGAATTCTGCAAGGTTACCGGCTCTTTCTGTCAGCTTCTGTTTTTAACGCTACTGCTCCTGCAAACAAATTTACTTGGATGAAATCCTGATCCTCAACATGATTTGTGTGGTTTTTATGTTTCAAAAGAAGTTATTCTTGTTGTTGGCTCTTGTTTTGAAGCTGTGTCGTTACCTCTTTAGAGGACAATATGGTTGCTAAGATATGCTATTCTTCCTAGAAACTATCTTAAAACTCTGAATTTTTCCAAGTTCAGACTAGAATCATAGCTAAAATCTATTATTTAATTATTTTAATATGCAGTTTTTTCTCTCTCATCCCCATTCAGGTGTTTGGAAAACATCTGCCATCCCTACTCRGGTTTTTGATCTCAACAACTGTCTAGCTAAACCTTTGGTTCAAATTAGTGTTGTTTATTCTTATCTGTAGTCACTTGCCCATGCTGAAGCCATTGCAATTTTATTTTCATACTGGTACTCCATCTTTTTCCAAAGATCATTCTTTGGTGACAACCCTTTTGAAAATAATAATATTTACTACCAATCTTGGGACTTCTTTATGTATTTTGCAAATGAACAAATCATCTTACCATCTTAAGAACTTTAAGGTTATAAAGTTAAGCACTCTGTAATGAGAAAAAGTAATTTTTCAGTCTGGCTCGTGCTTGTGGCAATTAATCTCCTTTTTTCTTTTATATATAACATCACCTTAATCACGTGCGGGATTATTTTTATCACAGTACAGCTACTGCTGACTTTGCTCACAGTATTKAGATTACCGCATTTTGACAAATCTGATGCTGAGTCAGAAAAAGACRCAGCAAGCATTTGTGAAAAGTTGTGTTTTAAGTGACCAGCTTGCCAGTTCACAGGAATTTTGATAGCTTTCATGTGCTTTCAGCATTGGAGCATTATCTTTCTTATTGGTCATTCATTGCAAATCATCTCACCTCAGAATAATAACTATATTAGAGAGATTCAGTGGACAGGCTACCTAAATATCCCTAGTTTGGGTTATTTTGTCAACTGGATGATTCAGAGAAAAAAAAGTTATCATGTAATGCATACCTAAAAAAGGTATATTGAATTGAGACAATACATCAATTGGCATTTCAACTTTGTAAGTTTTGATTTGGTAATGTTTCTGTCTTTATATGCACAGGTATATGCGTGCGCAGTACATGCATAGGCAAGAAGAAATATTCTAATCCCAGTGAAGTAAATAGGAATTGACCAATTGGTGAGGTCAGGATTTTACCAGCTGTTGTACTTCGTAGTGTGTCCCCATGCCTTCATTTAATACCATTCGCTCCAGTTTTAAAGCACCTTTCATATGAGGAGGTTTCTGGGAGGAAGGATGGTGGGAGGCTTGTTTCGTCAAAGCTGCGTTTATTCCGTGTGTCGTAGTTGCCTCTTGAGTGCACGGCCCCTGAAGGCTGTTAAACAGAGTGAAATGTTCAAAGGGTCTTTTTTGCTGGTTGCTRCCAACAAGTGCACAGCTGAATTATATTAGTAATGTTGACTAATGTGCTCATCTTGCCCTTCTTACCCCTCRGAGGGGGCCTGCCATGCATGCTTCTGCCTAAAGTGTGTTTCTCTCTGACCGCAAAGTTGGTAGAAAGTAGGACTGTAGCTGCGCTATGTCGGGAAATTGATCTAAATCCTGAAATTGGTAAGGGTTGAAGACATTTGGGCAAGAAAGAAAAGTTTCAAAACCCTGTGTAAAGTTGCTTCAGGCGGGGGAGCTGTTTGGAGGCTTCCCTTGCAGAGAAAGAGGTGCACCTAGAGCAGCCTGTGCCAAGGACTCCAGAGAAAGAGTGTCGTAGCACAAGGGGTGGATGGTAGGAGCAAGGTACAAAGCTCCTGAGATGTATTCTGAGTAATGAGAGGATTTGGAGTTCAGGAAATCTGTTTTATATCTATTTATCTCTTTGACATGAGTTTTGTTCACAAATGCCTGTAAGTGCTTACTTGCTTTGGAAACCCTTTTATATTTGTTATTTCATGCCTGCTCTTTATTTTGTGTATTTTATACCCCATTCCCATTGTTCTTGATTGCAAGAAATACCTCTTCAACTTTCATTAGTTGGTTAGCACTGTAAATGAGTTTTGTAATAYAATGGGTGATGTGGTGCTAGGTATCTACTGGTGACATATGATTTTTAAATAAAGAAATAAAAGCTTTTAATCTTTTATTAGGACTAGAAATTGCTATAAATATATGAAATACTAGTGAYTAACTCTTGCCTATTATTATTTCCATTTTATTTCTATAAGATCTTTTCCCACAGAATATAATCATGTTTAGAGAGGCAAATGTAATGTGACAAATATATATAGTAAAACATAATATCTGTGTTAAAATGTTAGCATGAATGTCTATATAGATACTTGATAACTTTTTTTTCCAAAATAACATCTTCCATCTTAAAATTAAATGCAGTAGAGGACAGAGTTTCAAGGAAGACTTGAAGTTTTTAGGAAAATGCCAGAGAAAAATGGGGGGAAAAGACAATCATTGAAATGGTAAAATGTCTAGTATAACTAGTGTGTATGCAAGTGGGAAACATATTGTATAAGGAAATCTAGGTGATTCCAAGGTTTCTAAAGCTTACAAAATGTTCACGTTATTTCAGCTGGGAAGTTCTGAGATTCCTTCTGTCTAATTTGAGAATGTGGATAGAAGACTATGGCTTTGATGGCTTCCGGTTTGATGGTGTTACATCTATGTTGTATCATAATCATGGGATTGGTAAGTAATTTAAGCAAGTTAATTTAAGCAGTCCTGTTGGAGCTCTATTGCTGTAGAAGTGGTAATACAAAAATTAACTGAATGCTCCAAGAATTTGTCAGATTTGCTAATATTTTGTTGTGCTACTACGTGGATAGATTAGAAATTAGGAGTAAAAAAATTTGGTGCTTATAAAATTGCATAATTGCAAAATATCCTTGTTTTAAAATAAGAAAGTTACCATGTCCTTTAAATTTCTTGTCTTATTAGGCACAGGATTCAGTGGAGATTACAATGAATATTTTGGCCTACATGTGGATGAAGATGCTTTGTGTTATCTAATGCTGGCCAACTACATGATTAATTTATTGCATCCAGAATGCATAACCATAGCAGAGGTAAAATCAGAACTTGTCATACTCAATGACATTAATATTGATYAGTTTTCTTTGGGATGCATATTTCCTGATAATTATTAGTCACACTTCAGGTACTCAAGGAGTGACATGAGCTGATAAATTTTAATTAGTGGACAGTCTTTGCCTCTGGGTGGGGGGATGGAAAACAATTGAAATATGCACTTTGGGGATTTTCTCTGAGTTAATGGATCATTAAACATTGTGGGATTTCTTTTCTTTTATTTTCTTCCCCCCCCCCCTTTGAATGTGTAATAAGGTTTGTTTTTTATTAGTTCATTGCTGTTGCGTGATTGCTATTTGTCACTAGCGATTCATGGTACTAAAAATTAAGAGCCCCTGTGCTGTTTTGCATATTTTGAATTATAGTGGCATAATTGACAATTCCCCTTTATAATAAATGTGATTAATAAATGTTGAATGTGTATGCTAATTTATATTTAGTATTAAATTTCCCCATGTTTCTAAAGAAGTAAATAGGCTGTATTTAAGTAGCTTAAGGTCAATTAAACTGTTTTTTCTCTGAAAAAAGTTATTGTTGGTGTGCAGAATTTCCTATAATATAAAACTCTGAAGCATTAAAGTTCTATTAATAGGTACTTTTTTGCTGATGTGTTTTATCTCTCTTATCTAAAAGAGAACAAGTAAACCTTGAGGATTTYTGTTATATTAAAATGTTTATTTTCATTAAAAAAAAAAAGTTGCATCTACCTGATATCATTAGGGAGTATACAGACTTTTATTAAAGCTTTTTGTATTATTTAAGAGTTCCAATTTCATCTTCAGAAAACAAAATAGTGCTAACTTCATTTGATATGTATGGCAAAGTTAATTATAGACAAACACTACTAAAAGCTTAATGACAAGGTATTAAAAGTAGCAGCTGGTAAGCAATTACTGATAAATAAATCTGAGATGGTTTTATTGATCTGTAGGCTTATTTCAAGTGAAACTTGTTCATTATTTAGGGAATCTTAGAATATTTGCCTTCCTACCAATGAAATTTTGAGTTCAGTCTGCTCGTATTACCTGGCCTAAAAGTCTCTCTTTAGATACGTCTTCAGTTTTTCTTACTTAAATTGAAAACTATATCTGTTTCAATATGTCGTTTTTCTTACTGTGGGGAGTGTCTATACAAAGTACAGAATTGATCAACATGCTTTGTGGTAGAAAGAATTTCAAAGGAAGAAACTGTTGATATAATTGAAAATTATAAATAGCTGTGATGAATTTTTGATTGCCTATAATGACAATGGAATGAGTGCCATAGGAGAAAAATGTTTTTTGTCTTACTATAATGTATTCTTTAATTACTGATTGATAATTTTTGCAGATTTTTAATATTCTATTATTTACTGCTTTAGTAATTTCCAAGTCTTTAGATATTAGTGACTATATGCTTATTTTTCATTTGGCCTTTCAAATAAAGCTGTGATTAAAAATTTGTATAATTAGAACAAAWGTTAATAAGTAAATTACATTATGCCTGAAGGTTTTAAAACAAAAAAGCAAAAAATACCCTTCTGCTGTCATTTCGTTTTTTACATGCAGCCCATGTTGAAGAGAAACTCGAGTCTGAAGAAAAGTTTGGGCTTTGGCTGTTTGCATTTTGGGGGAAAATATATTGAACAAACTAATATTAATTTTTAGTGTTCAGGTAAACTTTAGAAATAGATGGGTATTATTAAATGTTTTACTTGGTATTTTACATCTCAAAAATCTGGCTTTCAAACTTGTGGATAAAGTAGATGAAAGCTACTTAAATCTCAAAAACTTTCCTTTGGCCATGTAGGCATCATAGCATCACATTGAAAGGTTTTATTTCATATCTTCTTGTCCTGTATATCTGGGTGGGCATTAGTCCTGGTTTTATTATTTCGGACTGATTTAGGAGGGCTGTTGAACTTTTCTGAACCTTTCCTGATAAATAAATGTTTTAAAAGAAATTMCACCTCATTAAACTTTGAGGTCTACTGCATGGAATCTCTAGTCATCTTCACCTTGGTAAGAACGTGTCTACGGGAGGAGACCCAATATTGTGGAAAACACTGTGTTAATGCAGAAATTTCTCCGACAGCCTATTTTACACTTTCAAGGCTTCTGTACTTTCTTTCAATATGGATACTCCCATACTTTGCTATTAATTTTCTTCAGTAATTTGAAAGGGTAAAACTGTGTGGAAAATACCTAAATATAAATAAATACTCCAAAAGAAATCATAAATGCATTTATGTTGGAAGGGAACTTGGATCATCTTAGTCTAACCTCTTGCTCAAAGCAAGGTCAACACTGAACTCATACCAGGTTCCTCAGGACTTTGTCAATTTGGTCTTGAAAACCTCCAAGTACRGATATCCCACAGCCTCTCTGGGCAACCTGCTCCAGTACTTAATTAATGTCACAGTGATTTTCCCCCCGCCCTTAATATCCCCTTCTCTTTATCAATTTATGGCTACTATCTCTTGTTCTTCTCAGTAACCTCCTCTTAGGTATTGGTTGCTGTCAGCTGTCCCCCACACCAAGGTCATCTCTTTCTTAAGCTGAACAAGTCCCAGTCCTCCAGTCTCCTCTCATGGGGAAAGTGCTCCAGCCCCGACCATCTTGGTGGCCCTTTGCTGAACTGGCTTCAGTTTGTCAGTGCCTTTCTTGTACTGGGTGGCCAAAAAGTGGATGTAGTTATTCTGTGTGGTCTAGTGTGTGCTGAGTTAAGGGGAATAATCCCTTCCCTTGATCCYCTGACTATGCCATTCATACCAGCCAGGACACTGCTGGCCTCTTTGCTGCCAGGGCAGGCTGCTGGCTCATGCTCAGCTTGCTTGCTGCCCAGAGCCCGAGGGCCTTTCCAGCAGAGTTGCTCCCCAGCCTCACAGTCCCCAGCCATTGCTGATGCCAGGTGTTAGTCCAGTCCAGGTGCAGGATTTGGTAATGTCCTTGTTGAACTTGATGAGGTTCCTGTTGGTGTGTTCCTCCACCAGTTGAGGTCCCCCTGCATGGCAGCCCTGCACKCAGGTGTTTGGAGTCCACCCCCCAGTATGTCATCCAAAAACTTGATGAGGGAGTATTCTGCTTCCTCCCCTAGGTATATGTATAATACATAATTGTAAGTGAAAAATATTTTTTCACTATGAAGAGTACTTGCAAGGTCCAGTCATTTAGTTGTTAGCATGCACTTTGCAGGGAATGAATGTTTTGTTTGAAGCTTTCTGCTTGGGGACCTGTTGCATCTAGACCTAGTCAAATGCAGCAATTGAATTGAAAACTAGATTGAATCCAGCACACTGGAATRAATTTTCTAACTAAACCTTAGTTTTCATCAAAATTTAATTCCACTAATTTTATTGTGTAGACAAAAGTGTATTTAATCCATAAACACTGTGACCAAATGACTTCTGTTTCACATAATAAAACTGAGTACTGATAGATATTTTACAGGTACATGGGAATTTGTTTTTTCTACATAGATAAATCAAATTTAGAAGAAAGAATGCTATGTGACATAAGTGTCTAACTGTATGGTGAATTGAACATTTATTTTAAGAACTTTGAATTAGGAATGATCAGCCTGTATCAATGTGAAGGAGAGATTTATGCGATAAGGGTATCTCACTTCTCAGGGCTAACTGAATCAATAGCTTCCTTATTGTGCATTTAGAAAAAGAGTAAAGTTTGTGTCTTTCTTCCTTACTGGACTTTATTCAACCTTTTATTTTTATGCAGTTCTTTATGTAAAATAGCAATAAACAAAATGAAGGTTTAATTTGTCTTTTTTTGACTACCTTTTATTGATTACTTGGAGCTCAAGAGATCTAATTATTTCAAATTCTGCCTCAACTGATATATRCTGAGGTCTTTTTCCCCTCAAACATATTTTCTAATAAAATTCCTTACAGTAGAGTATTTGGTGAGAAAAATAGTTRTACTTCTCTGTAACTTCTTCATTCAGATAGCAAGTGTGGATATAAAAAGGAGTGTATCAAACATCCACTGATTTTGTTCCTACATCCCATGTCAATCTATGAAGCTGTTTAGAGAATATTTATATAGAAGTACTACTGCATGGTGGAAAATCTGAACTAATACTTGCAATAATAACCAAATTATGTTGCACTTTATTTATTTAAGGATGTTTCTGGAATGCCAGCTCTTTGTCGTCCTGTTCTAGAGGGAGGAGGGGGATTTAATTATCGACTGGCCATGGCTATTCCAGATAAGTGGATACAGGTGAGAAAGCAGTTTTTAAAATATGTTGTACTCTTGAAGTAATGTGTTTCTGTGTCTGCACATGCACAAATACACTTTTCTGAATTTTACAGACAAATTTTACTCTCTCTCTTATCTGTTAAGGTACTATCAAAATAAATTCTAACAGGCTAAAGCACAGATGTTAGTAGCTGAAATGAGAGCTGTAGATATGTCTTAGGTTATTTCCATTCAGAAGACGAGTAAGAATAGGAGCTATTCATTGCATTCTTGTTGGGTTTTTTTGTTTGTTTTGTTTTCTTCATACACTAGTTATGGACTGTTCAATTTGTTTGAAATAACCTGTATCTTGCAACAGTTGTAGATTATGTAGTCATGCAGAATGTAAACAGATAAATAAGTCTTATGCACATAAATATTAAAAAACCAACAACTTAGTATAATAAGCCCTCCTTAAATTGGGCATAGCAGTTTGCATTGAGCATAATACTAAAAGTTTAAGCAAAGTACATGAATAATACTAACACCAGCACTCAGTACAGTTGAGTTTATAAAAAGAATAATAAAAATCTGTAAATGCTTTTCAAGAGCGATAATGTACTAATAAACACTGACTATGAGAAGGATTTAAATCACCTTTTCCTTAATATAGAGAATCACAAGAAAAGGAAGAAAACAATAAATAATCTCAAAAGGCTTTCACTGATGTTTTAGGGAGTGTCTTTCAGTTAGACATAAGATTGCAACCAAATCCCCAGGGCTATCATAATAATCTGAAAACAATAAATATTTTAATATGAGCATTAATGGCTTCAATAAGGGTAGTGTGTAGCTTAAAGAAAAATAAGATGTGAATTAGCTTATCCTTAGCATCTTAACTTTTGTAAGTAGGAGATGGGGGGCAGAATAGTGAAAAAGACAGTTTCAAACCTCTTGTTTCTTTTTAGGCAAAAAGCAAACTTGCCAGCTTTCCCCCACCTCCCTCCCCTGCTCCTATGTTCAGCTTCCCTAGCACATTTTATGGTAGGAAAAGATGAACGACTTCCTAGGTAGGTAAAATGCAAGTGGCTGATTTTGTATTACAAATGAAAATACACACTATAGGAATTTTATAACGACAAAAGATTATTTATCTTAGCTATCTCTGCTAGGGCCAGCTTATTTTCATTTGCAATACACTGAATGGAAACAAATGCCCACCATGCAGTATCTAACTGTGGGGGAAAAGCTTCCAACATACATAGTTACTGTTGAGCTTAACCCATCTAACCCAGTGTCATTTATTTCTTCAAAGTAATTTTTAGAATGCATATGTTGGAGGTTGGGGGGTAGCAACGTTATGTACTTTAACGTAGAATGGTAGATGAATATTATCAGAAGGATGCTGAAGGGATATTCAACTCTTACAGCTTAGGCTTTTTCCCAGCAGACTCTGGTTAGTTAGGAATGTGTTAACTGTACAACAAACATAGCAATGCAAGCAGAATGCTCCAAAGGAAACTGGGTATGAGCACCCACAGCTGAAGACCCTGAGTTAGAGAAAGGGGTGATGCTCAGAGTTTGCTACCACACTTCTTGAGACCAAGAATGAAGCTGAAACTGTTAAGTTCAGAAGCATAGTCTACTGGCCATTATCAAACTGCTGTTACAGATGGCTTGCTGACTTTCCTCTCCAACTCTTAAGTAGGTATAGGTACCTATTATACACCAAGGTTTTCCAAGCAACTTGTTAAAACAGCGGTTTTTAACCTGAAGGGTCTCTAGGGTTCCATGAACTAATTCTGAGGAATCTGTATTTAAAAAAAAAAAAAAAAAGTCTAAGGCAAGCTGATTGTCATAACAGTGGCTGTAGTAGTTCAGATTAAAGATCCAGCTAGTTCATAATAATATGATGCTGCATAGCAAACTATTTTCAGTGTCTGCAAGTTTAAATAAATAAAAAGACAGATTTTCTGATGCTTTTAAGAGTATGTGACCAGTTACAACTAGACATTTAAATTATACACCATCATATCAGACATCCTGATGTTTCTATCTCTGCTTTTTATCACTTTTTATACTTATACATATTTTGTGTGTGTATGTGTGTGTGTATGTGTGTGTATATATATATAAAAATTGGGATTATCAATGGGAGCCTATAAAATACTATAGGAAAAAGAAAGGACTAACTGAAATTATACTAGATTTAAGAGGTATGTGAGCCAGAAAATCCCTGTTGATATGATTTAATATAAATGGCTAAAATTTAGGAGCTAGCATAGCAAAACTATAAAACATGGTTTGGATTCCAAAGCTGGAGGATTGAAAGTGTGGTTTGGAAATTACCTTGATCTCACAGATCAGGGAATATGGAAGTCCCTGCACTTAGTGGGTTCTTACTTCATTGCATATATATGGCAACAGCATAGTGCTATCTTGCTGTGATCCATTCTCTTTCAAACAGTCCAATGCTTCATCTATCATTGATCCAAATTGTTGAAGAAGTTGCCCCATTCTGCAATTATTTGAAATGCAGGACTTCTTTCAATACTATGTGTAGATATGTGTGTACACACATTTTTTCCCACTTCAGGTTCAAGTGCTCTCTTGCAGCCTCACATCAACCACATGGTCCGGTGTATCAGAGGATTGGTATGGTAGATGTCCTATTGTCCGGTGGTTAACCATGGAAGTGCAGGAGAAATGAACAAAGTTATCAAGTAGCTATATTTAATGCAGTGGAATTCCAAAGCAAGAAATCCATTTGAGTTATCACAGAAAGTTCATCACTTCAAAACTTGGAGTTAGGAGAAACTAAAGTAATAACAAATGTTTACAAATTACTAGGTGTTGTTTTTTTTTTTGCCAAAGTGATGAGGAAAGGTAGTAATATGCTTTTAGTTAAAACAGAAGTAACTTTTGAATAACCTCTTTATTTATACAGATAATTAAGGAGCTGAAGGATGAAGACTGGAATATGGGCAATATTGTCTATACATTAACAAACAGGCGGTATGAAGAAAAGTATATTGCATATGCAGAGAGCCATGACCAGGTATTGTATCTATTTGGTTGTTTATGTATAAGCAAGTAACAGATGAATTTTAAAGGTTTAGTGGGCTTTTCACTGCAACAGTGTTCATGTGACTGTTCTGTTCCCTTCAAGAAATGAAAGAATTGAAAACCCCAATACTATTTTGAGATCTAAAGGAAGTATTCTTTAACAATTTGATCCAATGTGAAAAAGGTTGTGACCAGAAATTAAACACAGCAATTGTACTGGCTGCTATACATGGAAAAGTGAAAAATCAAGGATGATTTTGGATAGCACTCATCTCTTCCTGTCTTTTTAGTGATTGTTTCTGAAGAATTGGTGAGCACTGAGAGAATTTTTTTACCTTTGACTTTACTGGCAAAAGAGGGAAAAACTAACAAAAAACATAACTATTTATTATAAATGTTGGCTGAAAACTTTAAAATTAAGAACTTTTTTCTAAAAAACCACACTATTGTCTAATAAAAGATTTAAGTAACCTACCTTCAACTCTTTCATTTACGTAATAGAGGTTGACTTCCTATTTCCTATGCCTTTTATAATAAAAGTCAACAAAAGTGTTCAAAACAAGACCTATGTTATTCTTTAAAAAGAGAATTCTGAGTTTACCAGATTCCTTCTGAGTACCTATTTACCTTTTTTTCCTCTGAGTCAGGGACATAACGTTCATTTCAAGCACAAGAGCGGAATCCAAATCCTGGTAAAAMCTGTTAGGTACTACTTGGCAATGCACATTATTCTGTGATTGTCTTTTACAAAAGGTGCCCTTGCCTGTCTCATAGTGAATCTTCATCCTAAAGCATGACATATGCCATTATTTTCATTATTATTATAATATTTCATGCTGGATTTTATCAATTATGTTTTGCATACCACACCATTTTTTGTTTGTTTTGGAATCACATACTTGAGTGGAAGTTGTGTATATTTTTTCATTTAAAAAAAMCCCCAAAAGCTATAAGAGGGTTACAGAAGGACACCAGAACAATGCGTGAAAAATGGGGTAGATGCACTGAATTACATCTACTCCTTTATTTTATTTAAATATTGTCAGTGTGCACATGAAGGACTGGAACAATCCCAACTCCTCATATACAATAATGGGCTATAAGCTAACTATTACCAATCAGAGCACAGGACCTCATGGTTATAAAGCATGTATGAAAATATCAACTCCATGCTAATAGCTGTCAAAAAACCGAATACAGTGCTTTGAATTGGTATGAAAGGACTGGAGAGCAAAAAGTAAAATCAGTATGCCACTGTAGTATTTCATGGCTCACTTGCATCTTGAATGTTGGATGCAGCTTTGGTCCTATCTCAAAAGAGATATAGTATGACRGAAAAAAATGTTGAGAGAGTTGGTAGGGATAATAGAAGGTATAGAGTGGCTTTCATAAGAAGAAAAATAAATAGCCTAAGACTCTTCACTGTAGAAAAGAAATCGTTGGGCAGGAGGGGAATGACAGCAGTTTAAAAATCATGGCTGGCGTGGGGAAAGTGAATAGGGAACAGTTGTTCTCTCTTCTAAGGGAAAGATTAGGGGACCTTAAATGAAACATTGAGACCAGGTTTTGAGTAAAGAGAAGAGGCGTTCCTCCCCCCATCCCGCTGGTGTAAAGCGAAATTCTGGAACTCCTTGTCATATGGTGCTGTATTTGTTAAAAGTTTACGTGAATTCAAAGGGGATTTAATGTATTTTGTTGAAGGCTCCGAAATACTACTGTGCTGCCTATGTCTCAAAGTACCTGAGCTGCGATTGTTAGGAAAACATTTTGGGGAAGTATTGCTAGGTGATTGTCTAACAGGCAAACATGCTTTATTTTGGGCATCTGCTATTGGCCTGTTTTTTGGAGCCAGAATGGTAAGCCAGATGGACAGATGGTCTGATCTCATACAGTTGCATTTAGTAAGTATGTATTACCTTAGTTGCTTAGGAACTTTCAAAAATTTCTTTATTTTTTTTAACCTAATAAAATCACCTGATTATGCCATTACATTATGAGTCTGAAAACTAAAGGAAATTGGCTTTTTCAGCTAGACTTTCTTTACAACTCCTCTTTCCCTGTGGAAACTAGTGAGTTTKCATAATAGAGTATAAAATGCAAATTGGGCTGATCTAACAAAAATTGTCTATTTACATACAAACACCCCAAAATGTTTTCAACTGCCTGCATACTAATATATTAAAATAATCCTAGTTTCCTAGCATTTGTGTGGCCTTCTTTAAGGGTAAACACCAGCAAGTCAGTAATTCAGTAACTGTCTTTAAATAGAATTACTAGTCTATTTTTCTCTTGAAAATTCCTAGAAATCTCAGAAAACCAATCACATTCTTGATAGTATATAAACAACATGTTGTGTTAACTCCGAATCTTTAAATCAGGAGTATTGTTAATAGCCGTTTATTTGTATTTCCCAGGAACTTTACTTAAGATGTTTTCTGTCTTATTTTCTGTTTCTATAAAAACTCCAAAGTGGTAGCTCACTTGCGGTTTATTGCATCATACTAACATATTTTACATTTGATGGAGAACACCTGCTTTTTAAAGTTTACATTAGAAACACTTCTAGTACATTCAAGTACTTCTAGTACATCCAAGGATTTTCTTCTTTTATTTATTTTTATTATTACAGGCACTTGTTGGTGATAAGACATTGGCATTTCGATTGATGGACGCAGAGATGTATACAAACATGAGTGTGCTCTCCCCTCTTACTCCAGTTATTGATCGTGGAATGCAGCTTCATAAAATGATTCGTCTCATTACTCATGCACTTGGAGGAGACAGCTATCTGAACTTCATGGGTAAGTAATCTTAGGAACAAGTCTTTCATATTCTCCTCTACAGGAGGCTTGGCAGGGAAGTAAAATGATCTGACATCATCTTACATCCATAGTATTTATCACACTGCTAAAGTTTTGAGCATAAATGTTTTTATAAAGATTTAGTGCAAAAGGTAATATGCATTGTTTTCCTGCCTGATAGATGTATTATAAGACAAGAAGATAAAGTCAATATGATTCCCAGTTGTAACAGAAATCCTTTTAAAATGTGGTAAATTCCAGTTCAGGTTACGCTGATGTATAGCTTAGACCAGTATTTTATTTGTAGTTCTGCAAGTTTGTCGGATGGTAAGCCATATCTTACGCAGCTGAGTCATTTTCCATCTCTATTCTTCTACTCTCCTAAGCTGTTTAGGCTAGCAGTGAATTAATTAACGACAGCTCTGTGCTTATTTCAGTTATTAATTGCTCAATAATTAGTGCGGGGAAGGAATCTTGAATCACTTATTTCCTGGTGAAGAGCAGGAGCTATATGAAGTAGGCCAGAACACCTCACAGAGATAGGAGGCACATTCTGGTATTGAAGCAAGAGTTTGCAATATTAGTTTCTTTTTGTTCATGAGCTTTCAGATAAAACTGTAGCGTTGCTTCCTAAGCATTATCACTATGAGACCATCCAATAATTGATCTCAGATGATTAGCAAGTTACAGCTTATATAGTCTTCTTAAGTTGATTGTTCTTAGTTCTAAGTTAATTGATGAAACTATTTATGCTTTTTTCTTTATCTATAGTAACCATTATAGTTCTGTAATGTAAGGACTATTTCACAGAGAAATCACAAAGCAGCAAGAATTATGGTAATGTGGTGTGGCAAGTTCTCTATAACAGTTCTGTGTTCCCCACATGAAAAAAAGGCTGAAAGCATGCTTTAAATGACCATCTCAGTTGTCCAGCAATGAAAATATACACTGGAAACTTGTAGTATTTTTAGCCTAATTTTGCTGCCAATTTTTTTTGTTAAATACTTTGGACGTATTTTGCCCTTTTTCTATAATAGTATACTTAAATATATTTCTAATAATTAAAACACTGAAAAATATTGATACTGGAGTAGTTGAGTTTGATTTAAGCATATCTGTACTGATACATATGCTCTTCCTGGCTATTATAAGAACACTCCAAAATTAGATACTGTTTGTATTTTTTATGACAATTAAAAATTTTAATATGGTATGGAAAAATGAATACATCCTATTGTATACTAGTAAAACTATTGTTTAYAATGAAATGCAAAAATTTTACTCTCTAGAGTAATGAAGAAAAAATTAAATAAATATTTATGAAGTGTGGAGTCAGGGACCAAAATGCACAAGGTACGATGTGTGCTGTTTCATTCAAACTAGTGACACTACAATAGTTAAGGAAGCAGATGTTTAGAAAATGCGCCTGCTAAACTGCAGATGTCTCTGCCTCATATTGACTTGGTAAGGTGAGAAAAACCATCAGTAATTCAATGTGACATGTTAAACTCAGTGTGTCAGTGCAGGTTGATTAATTAATACTGTGCATCTTTGAGTACTGCAGATGTTTCAGTAAATATGTTATAGTTTGCTATATGTAAAAGAAGAAGATTGTAATAAATGTTGGAGGAGAAAACGTATAAATTCAGAATACTTACAATCTAGTGTACTTCAAATGCATGTTGTGGCATGCTATCTGGTTAAGCAAATAAGTGACAAGTGAGTTCTTTAACTTTCCGGTTTGTGAGGATGCTGCAGATGGGGAAGAGGAGCCTCGGGTGAGGGACAGGAGGGGTAGAAGTCTCCTTTTACGACCCCTGGAGAATGCACTCTAGGTGCCTCTGGACTTCCCTAGGTTGCCCAATAGGTATGTCTCGTCTTTTCCTGAAAATGAAGATACCAAAGCAACTTGCTACTTTCTCAGTGCTTTGCTCACCTTGGAGGAATAACAACCCCCTTTTTAAGGGGTACACATAGGAGTGAAAACTTGTGTTCTCAACTATATCCTTGAATTTCTCTTTGAAGATCTGGAGTAAGATTTAATTACATGTACGTATGAATATCATCTGTGTTCTGTACATACAAGCAGATTCTTGCTGGGAGAAGTTATGCCCCAAGAGACATTGACTGTAACTTTCTCCTGTGACTTTTCACACTGGATAGTTCTCTGTCCTTGTTACAGATACCTGTAAGAAATCAGTGAAAAAGTTTATCCTTATTTTTCATGTTTCTGGATATTCAATAATCTTTGAAGGCTTTTCCCTTCTTTCTCAGTGTCCCACTAATTGCAATCAATGACGTACTAAAGCTTAAATGTGAATAGGAAAACTTTATCATTTCAGGAAATTGGTTTCCTTGTAATACAAACTATTGGGGACTGGCTTTCCTTCTGTCTATTTTCAGTTCTCTGTGCAGCTTTGCAAATAATCTCTGGGGTTTCAGGTGCCCATCTCGCAATGAAGGCTTAACCTRAAAAGGGGAAAAAATAGCATATGCCTGACTGAAAACACTCATGACAATGATTAACATTCTGCTTTAGTGAATGAATACTCTCTGGAAGGCTCGTTTGTAGTAAAAGCAGTGTTTCTTTGGATATCTATGCAACATCTAAATGCTCTACTTTCAAAGAGGCTAGGGAACAGCAATCTTASTGTAGCTGTAGTTTGTTCAACCTATGTTAGGCTGAGATTTCTACACTGAGACTGGTCAGCAGTGGTCAGATAATGTCGTAGGACTTTAGGAAAACACAGATATTATAAGTTCTTCTCCACGGTGGATTAGTACAAGGACAGGTAATACTCCTTTAGGAGTTTAAACCTCCTCCACAACTGAGCTTTAATGAAGATGTTGACTGATAAAATGTACATTGATTGTTTGAACTTAAATGACATTTAAACAAAAAGACACCAACACTCACAATTTGTACCTATAATTAATAGTAGAAGTCATTTTACTRTTGGAAATATTGGTAAAACCACTATTCATACATAGGTATTTTTGCCAGTAATTGTAATGATACTGAAATGCGGTATGCATATAATTTTAATCTAATTCAAAACAGAAGAAAAGTACAAGGGAAAATATCTGGGGCCTTAGATACTTACTTTCTCTAACATGGGGATTTGAAAACAAAACCAAAATAAAAATCCCATACCTGAAGGAAATAGATCCTTTATTGTCAATTTACTCCTATAATACAATAAAAAGGCTTAAAATTTGAATCTTTTTACTCCCTAAATTGCTAAACAAGGGTTCCTAGAAGTTATAAGACTTCTAGAGTACTACAGGGATCTTCTGATCTCATCTTGAGAGTAAAGCAACTATCTGTGTTGTCCAGTGGACAGTGCTGTTTAACTTTGACATATATATTCTCATATTGCATTTCCTGAAATTAATAGTTGAATTTATTACTGCAGAACAGTTGTCTGTACATCCCTTACAGAAGCTTCACTTTCCATCCTATCCTTGAAGAAGAGTTGTAGACATCTGTAATTGTTCCTCTCCCTTAAATGTTCCTTTTCTATTCCCTTACCCCTTGTCTGTACCCCACAAATAGGGGGAAAAGCCCTGCAGGACTTGTGGAAGAGCTCTGCCAATTCTTCAGCAAACTTGTTTCTGTGTTGTCTCCTTATTTTGTGCTTCATCTACTTGCCTATCTAGATTTAGACATGCAATGGGAGTTGCTTCATTGCCTAGAATTAACAGAAAATCTAGCCCAAGGGGTCTTAAAATAGCATTTTAGGTCTTTGGGATCTTTCATATCACAAATATTTACTGTTTTATGCCACTGTAAGGTCTTGCTTTTCAGCTTGCTAACAATCATTTTCTTGCTTCCTTCTTCATTTTAAATTGGCTTAAACYCAAATTGATTTAAATGGAGATTAGTCCCAAAGTGAATCTCTAGCACTGTTTTTTCATGGCTTTCCTATCATAAAACAACTCTTAATTAGGACTCCAGAGACCAAGTCTCTCTCTCTCCCCCCGACAAAACAGCAGCATTTTTTATACAGAAGCTAGCAAATGATCTGTAGTAACTAGAAAAACTTCTGGAATCATGATCATTGACTGATGGTGTTACAGTTTGGGTTGACATTTACCTGTGTTTTCCTAATATTATCAAATCGATCCATAATGTTTCCTTTTCTTCCCACTTGTTAGTTCATTTGCTAGTTCATTTTGGTTTATCTATATTCTCTACACCTAGTTTTTTGAATGCCCTGGAATAGTTCCTTCTCTAATGGTTTGGTATAATGAGACCTTGTTTCCTTTTCAGCCTTAAAAAAAAAAAAAAAAGTTAGCATTGACTGTTCCTTTAATGAGTGTATTAGAGAACTAAAATAGATTTTTTTTAAAGCAAGGAATTTCACAGTAGAAGACTTCTGAAAGGATGTTAAAAACCAGGAAAAAGAATTCTGCAAAGCTGTATCAGTAGCACCAATGTCAGTGTGGGAAATACTTGAAAACAATTTGCTTTAAGAATGATAATGTAAGGTTAAGTATATATATATATATAAAAAAAAAAGGCACAGCATAACCTACAATCTAAATGAGAATGTTACTTGAAACAAAATYTATCTTTTCATGATGAAAAACCTGAAATAATTATTTTAAAAGTTGTGTTAAGCACTAAGATAGTCTTCGGTTTAAACTTAAGTTTCTTTTTAGATGTTGGAAATAAATCCCTTTGAATTCTTACACCATTGTCTATACATTTTCTTATGCTTCTTACTCCTGTGAACTGGTTTCAATGACTATTGTGTGTTCCTTTTTTTTGTTTGGTTGGGGGTTTTTTGTTAAACAAAGGCCTAAAAAATGGGAAAGCACATACTCTTTAAACCAGCTCCCTTCAGCCAGCTCCTTTGGATAAGCAATCCTAATGTGCTCAATTGATAAAGACTGGGGATTAGGGTCTGTATTTTGGAGTGGTCATTCCGCTTAGGATGCGTTCCTGAATATACCTGCCAAAAGCACTTTCTATGCTGCCAGTTCTACCAGGTGCTTTGATTTCATGGCAGCCTGATGGAAACAATTATCTTTCTTTTTAAAGGGAGAAACAAGAAGGGTGTAATCCGAACTCTTACCCAGAGCTTGGCATAGACCTCTTGTGCTGTAGTGACCGGATCACCTAAAGCTTTGTGCCACAGTACCTCATATGCCCTGCTCGCAACCTGTGGTAAAAAGAATCCATATACATAGATTAGGCTTCATTAATTGCTTTGAGAGTCTCTTCTGGAAAGTCTTCTAGAAGTGCAAACTATTAATATTTGTGTTCATTTAGAGTTGATTGAAATAAACTTCATTTGCTCAAAATGCATAATAAGAGGGACTAGGAGAAAAGCAATTAAAGAGAGACTCTGTCATAAATTAAAAATAAAACACGCACACAAAACCTCTGTCTAATCTTCCTTCTCTCCCACCTTTTTCTCACAGAATAAGTGTGTCCAAATGGGAATGAGAATTGGTTGTACTTCCTACCTGAAAGGGCAGGGCAGAAAGACCCATACATATGTGTATTTTTATATATGTATAACAACAAAACAAACAAGCATCCCACCCTACTAGCAGCAGTCAAGATGTGGGATGGTGAGATGGCAGCCACACTGTGGTATCTCAAGGCAGGAACCTTGAGGCAGAATCCTTGCTAGTTCAGCAACTTCCTCTGAGAACTGCTCAAGAATTAACTGCTGCTCCAGGAAGGAAATTTCATGATTTGAAACCTGGATATAATTCGCCAGAGTAGGAGAGCGTTACCTCAATTTAGAGGATTGTATCTTATGTGACTCTTCTTTTTCTTTCAGAGCAACAGTGGTTTTTCCTTAGGTTATGTGTCTAAGTCCTAAGTCTACAGGATGTCAGATATTGCATTATTATGAGCTAAGTGGATTTGCAGAAAATCAAGCCATTCTGACATTTCAATTTGGTTATATATATATATACTTATTAAGTGTGAGTAGTTGTATAGTTGTTTTTCTGTTAGTGATACAGAGTGATTWGTTTGTAAGCCTGAGTTAGTTTAGGAATAAGAGGTGTGTGTTTTGGGTTTTTTTGGTTGTTGTTGTTTTGGTTTTTTTTGTATTATGTTTAGTACCATCATTTAACTGTTGTGATGTTGAGTTGAGACCTCTGCTGATGTCTCAAGTTTTGGTCTTAAGCCTCCATCTGTTACCTTGCATCTTGTATGATTTTTACAGCTCATAGTTCAGACTGTTAACATCTTTCCTGTCACCATGTGTGAGTCCATACAACTTGGCCTACTGATATGATTGTTCATGTGATGTGAGAACTTGCTAAAGAATAAGAAATGAACTTGTAAAATAAGTCTATTAAAGTTGTATTAGAAGCTAGAGTTCCATTTATTTGTATGACTCTTTTCATTTTTGGTTTATTGTTGTTTTGAAGAACAATTAGAATAATAGTTCTGCATATATTATAACTTTTGGCACTTGTTTTTGAAGACATTTCTCTTTTCAAACATTCAAAATTATAATTTATTATACAAATTATGACTTAAAGGCATGATGCTATGGAAAGCTTTTTTACATTGTTTGGATTTCTAACTCTGCAGGGCATGGCTGTTACTTTGCCCTTTCATCATTGGGTGTCTCCCCTTCCACTTCACTATGCATGGTTGACATTGCTTAACTTGACTTAGATGTCTTTTATAAAAAGTAATAGGTAAAGATAACTCTAAGGACTACAATGTTCTAAATTATATTTTGTTAATAGCTTTCATTTTCTTCAGCTTGAATTGAAATGAATTGAAAATCAGTTGGCTTGTGCCTCACTTACAGATTCTTTTGCTTTTTTTTATACAGAATGTCTGTCTTAAAAGTATATATACAACTTAAGGGGGGATCYGCGTGCAAATGCATGTAGGTGTACATGAGGAACTGTTTTAATTGGTCTTTAGATGTTTTTCAAAATTAAGAATTTTGTAAAGGATAAAGTATTCTTGCTTGTCAATATGCAAGTATGACAACTTTTGTCACTTTGCTAATATATTGAAAATTGATTTTATATACATATATATGTATATATAGATGATCTAGGAATGTTTCTCTGCTCAGTGATCTATTATGTAAGCAATTCAGTAAGTGTAGTCTTAATCCACCATAACCACAATGTAGAAAGTTTAAAACAAAATGCCTTGAAAGTGGTTTGTTCATATAGCCTTTAAGTATTTTAAAATGTTGATGTATTGTAAATAGTCAAAAAATGTTACTGTATGGTAAATAGTCCAAAAAAATTATAAAGAAAATTTCAGTTAATTTATTCTGTAAACTTTTTATTAACCTTTTAGGGCTCTAGAAAAGCTTCTGTATGAAGTTTGTAAAACGTCTTTGTGTGAGGATTTTGCTCATAATGCCACTTCAGAGAAAAAATGATCTAGTGGTTCCCTCTTCTAGTAGAGAGTGCTCTTGGGTGTTTTTCTTTCTTATGTTCATGTGAAGGTTTAGTCTATGAGTTAATTTATTCAGAATGATAGATAGGTGAGCTATAGTAAATATAACCAATAGAGTTCTGCTGCTTCTAACACTCTGGGGTCCTTGGTTGTAAGATACTGCATGAACCCAAAAGGAAGAAAAAATTTATTTTCGGCCGTCTGTAGATAGATGCAGTTATTATATTGCAKTCTTCTGTTTGAATGAAAATAACGTTTTTCTTTTTGAGAAAGAGTAAGCTTSTTTGTTTTTCCTCAGTTTTACCTTCTTTAATAAATTCATGTAATAATATGTAGTTTTCTTATAGAAACTAGCTTCTGCTTGGTTACAAAGCATAGGGGTGATGTTTATTTTCTAGTTTATTAGCATCACTAACGACATACTTGGTGCAGGAAGCCAATAATTTCCTGGACAGTGGATGTCTATGGAAAGGGTTTACCTGCTAAAAACCCAGCAGAGTTGCTAAATCCACACAAGGCCATTATTTGAAGAATTTTGTATCTATGAGCAGTGACAAAGGGTAAGTGCGATCAATCCAAGTAATAGCCAGTATGTTGTTTATGAACTAACAGAACATAAATCATCAGAAAAGACTGTCTGTCATTACAGGAGTAAATCTGTTTTGAACTGTGTCTCATCCAAGTCTATCCTTGTGAAAGAAATTGGATCTGCTGAAGAAGGCATCCAGCTACGTTAGTGTTAAGGCTTTTGTCTTTTCTCTCCATACTATTCATTGTGCTTCGTGCACTTATGATACTGATAAATTATCAGTACTCGTGTGTATTTTTTTCTTTTAAGTTACTTATTTCTGAAATCCCCAAAGCTTAAAAGAAGTAACAGTAGCCTCTCCCCCAGCCAGCTGTGTTTTACTTCTACTAATTGCAGTCTGTCTGTACTCAGTAATTGCCTGGTCAAAAGAAAAATGTATCAGTTTTGCCCAAAACAATCTACCAAACAGCAAAAAATGTCTTCTTGATTATACTTAGCAGGCCAGCTTTTAAAGAGAGAGAGGTGACATAAGCTGCATTTTCCTGTAGATTCCAATCAGGTAATTTAGCAACATGAGACTATGGTGAGTTGCTGTAACGGTGTGCGTAGGAATCTGTTAATCAGCAACATTACATTTGTCAATGCATTGTTCTTTCACAGAGACTAGTTTAGGGCAATGCTCAGCCAAAYAGAATTAAACCCCACATGTTATTCCATAGGGAATTGTCATTTTGAGAGATGACTGAGCAGGTGACATTTTGTATTAGTAAAGTCTGAGTAATAGATCCTTAGGCATGCATTCCAATTTAGATTTTAATGTGTACAGTTGTGGCAATTTGAAATGAGTTCATCTCAGTAGTGTCATTAATTCCCCAAATCAGTGTAGTTTAAACTGTTGAGATAACACTTGCTGTGATGACATTGGAATAAAAAAAGATGTCTTTATGAGTTCAAGAACTTATTTTCACAAGCCCTTTTAGCTTAAAATCCTGCTCTTTGTACTGCATTGTCTTAATTTTCTGAGGCCATCAATCTGACACTTGCTCAGAAATTTACTAGCATATGAATTTAAACAACTTTGTAGTTGAATTTGCTTTGGTCTTCAAGGGGCAAGGTGTTTTCTATGCAATTTTTCATAAGAATTAGTAAATTTTGCAGAGGAAAACCATATTAAATGTCCTTTATAAATATTGACCTGTCTTTCTCAGAAGTCTTTTGAGATACATAGTTTGAAATTTAAAAGTATGCTGGCTTCAAATGTCACTAGAATTTATCATTACAAGCATAGACTAGATGCTGTGATTTGGCATATATTTATGTTGTAATTTGTTATAATCAGGTTGAGTTTCAGGGGAAAAAAAAAATCTGAAGGCACTGTCATCCACTTAGTGCACTTTCATATATCAAGAGACTTAATGGAAAAAACACTTTTTTTAATAGCAGTGGTCATGGAGAGGTAGCCAATCTGTTGATATTAGAGAGGGGAAATGTGTGCAAGGTAGAAGAAAAAACAGGAGAATGTAGGGGAGGAAAGAGCATACAATGCAGGCTGGTATTGGACTGGCATTGCAGGCTCCATTAACCTGAGAGAGTCACTTTTTATCCTTTCTGCTAAAGCAATACATTGGTACATAATCAAGGGTAAATGGCTTACATGAGCTCTAGAAATTAGAAAAATACAATGAAAATGAGGTATTTTAGTTTTACTTGAAAGTTAAATATTTAAGGTTAGTCTTACATATGAACATAGGGCTGATTTTGGTAAGTTTATCTCAAGAAGGAAGAAGAGGAATTTACAGTGGGATAAACTAGAGAGAGAGTTTAGGAAGAAGGTGAAGGTACTTTTGGTTGAAGAGAAAATTAATTTTGCTAGACTTTGGCAAATCAAACCAATTCCCTTTCAGTTGGAATATTTTGTTTCATATAAAATATAACTTCTTTCAAAGCACATTAAGTAAAAGGGGTGAGAACCAACAACTAAAATCACAAAGAGAACAGAGCATATTTTACAAAGCCAAGAGTGCTAGTGAAGCCTTATGACTAGAAGCCCAGAATCTGTAGTCCTCATTTGGGATATTTATTAAGATCTTTACTTGAAATTCAGAGCATGTCCCTCAATCAAGGAATCACATTGAATAGCTTCTTAAATGGCATTTTTGAGAGATATTATTTGTTTAAAAGTAATCCACTCCTGATTTATGAGTCAGTCCATAGACTATGAAACAGCTCCCTTATGCTCATCAGTTTTTATATCAAGCTGGTTTCTAATACAAGGTACTGCAGGAAGGCTTGGATCTCCTTGATGAATGTGTTAGAGGTCAAATCTCTAG
Organism: Apteryx rowi; assembly: GCF_003343035.1. Lineage (NCBI taxonomy): Eukaryota > Metazoa > Chordata > Aves > Apterygiformes > Apterygidae > Apteryx > Apteryx rowi. The sequence goes on along the minus strand of NW_020450696.1, from coordinate 14,158 downwards.
GCAGTCTGAGCTCACAAGCTTTGTCTTCTCAATGAAGAAAAGTATATTCTTATTTCAAATTATCAATACAAAAAAGGAAATCTGAAGGAAGACAGCATTAACCTGTTGTAGGATATAGTGCTGAATCAGCAGCATGCCTTCCACCATTTACCTTGTATTCCTTAGATTTGTGAAAAGTGCAAGCATTGGGACTGTCATGCACTTCTCACTACTTATGTACTCTGAACTAAAAATACCTTTCTTATTTCTTCTGTACTGTAGACTTCTGCATAGGTTTTCTTGTGTGTGTCTTTTCTAGCAAAGGATGAGTACGTATGTATGACCAAAAAAAGCCCACTTGGTTTATGCTGTGCTTTTGTTCTTGTGTTTGTTCATTTTTGTGATTGGTTATTTATTTTGATTTATAATAGCTGCCAGCATCTTAGAAAGTGAGGAATAGAGGAATAGATTTTTTTTTTTTCCTCTCCTTTCAACTGAGATAGCATAGTGAGAGTACTAGGTATTTATAGATACAAATAATATTGTATAAATGCGTAGTCTATTTTTTTAAAAGTATCCATTTGTATTATCATGATTTGTTCCTTGTGTTCTATTTAGCTGTATTTGGGCACCTTGTAGGTAGACCTTTTTAAATTTGTGAATAGTTCGTTCTTTAAAACCCTCTATTTCTTCCATATATTTTTAAATCTGATCTAGCTTTCTTTCCTATTACTTCAATATTTTTTCTATTAGAGAAGGAACAATATTGTCCAGCAAGTACTACCAAAAGTGTTTTAGATGGTAATTGTATGTTTAAATACTAGCTCACCTTGTTTCTGAATTTGCTTTAGTTTGATGCAGGCCTTAAATGCACTCTGATCTTTTACTGCATGTCATACTAACAAGCATCTTAAATTAAAATTGTGATTTCAGAGAAGTGATATCAGAGAAGTAAAGATGATCTAGAATGGCACAAAGTACAGGAATGTGGTGCTGTTTGGGGTAACTTTATTCCTGCCTGCAGAAGCTTCACCAAGGAGGAACTGGAAATTTAGCCAAACCAGTCRTTTCAGTTGAAGTTTTCTTTATTTTTAAGTTCTGTTTTATATCTAGCTCTATCTTCAAGATTGCTTTCCTTTGTGATTTAATCCTAAGTTTTAGAAGTTATTTCATATGCCTTTTTATGTCAGAAGCTTTAATATAGCTATTGAAAGCCCAACATTTGATAAATATACTGGAATAATGACATTAATTTCAGTATATGCAAAGAGAGCTTGCCTTATTTGTGCAGACTTCTATAATATCTGAAATATTTGCTGTTCTAATTGCAAAAAAATCAATAATGTACTTTTGTTATGGTGCTGACTGTAACTAGTCTTGGAAGTCTAATAAGTTATTAATTGATAGCCTGTCTTCCTGCTTTGGGGGAGAGTCTCTTAATTTTAAATGACGAAGGGGAGAGTCTATTAATTTTAAATGATCTTTATTTTCTTGTGTTTAACTTAAATGTGGTTAAAGTTTTTCAGATAAGTTATGAAGTTCCCTTTTAAAGATGTACTTTAAATTTGTATTTGTAGGCCAGTAGGACTGTATCTGTAATTCTTTCTGCGTYCTTAATGAAAAGCTATATTTGTGCATTGTACATAGGAATGCATGATTAAATCCATTGCGTTGTCTCAGAAAACTTAAATGCAGGAAAAGAAGGTGGAAATAAATAAAACTGATCTTAATAAAGGAGCTGTCTGCATATTATAGTCCCTTGATAATTTTTTTGATTCATGGTGTTTCCTGTGTTATATGAATACTTTGAAAATACTTTGGGAGACCAGACCCTCTTGAACAGGAGACAGAAGATGGCGTGGTGTGTATCTGAAGGGTTCTACTCCTTGGTACCTAGCAGTAGATGCAGAAATGCTCATGCTAGAATGAAATAGAAGTGTTTCTACAGGCATTATTCAAGGAATGCATATTGCAAAATGCCTATAGAAAGCTCTAGTGAATATCTTGGATTTAGAACTTGTAGTATACCTTTCTTTTATGTAAGTTTTTTTTCTTTTCTTTTCATCTTTCAGTTTATAAGTGCATGACGTGAACCATATCTGAGATACCAAGAGGGCTAGGCTCGGTGATGTAAGAAGCCTTTACTGGTCTTGTGGTGTTATGATCCTGTCTCTCCCTATTCCTTCCTCCCAGCATTAGTATGCAGTATCAGGTTTTCAATGGATATGTTGCTTTCTGACAAAAATTTTTCATTAAGATCTAAATAAGGAAAACAAATAGTGAATTAAGCTAGCAGCATTGTATGGCTGTGTAAAAGAATGAATTACAACAAAAGAGAATGAGTAATGATATTGGTAAATACATTTTTGCAGATAAATATGTAACTTCACATGTTTCCGAGGATTGTTTTTCCATTCGTTTTTAAGAAAAGATCCATGTAAAGCAATTACCACCTAAGTACATCTATTTTTTGAGTTAAAAAAGAAACATGAAAAAGCATTGATGAAAAATATTTCATATGTCCAATTCAGATTTCTTTGTGCAGATAATCTAGTGATTTCCTGTCTGTTTTGTGTTTTCTTTTTGTCGCTTTGAATTTCTACATAGTATTGCTGGAGGAGGAGAGGAGGAGTCATCTTAGCTTTTGGAAATATTTGGCTTTTCTCAAACAGTTGTAATACAACACTGAAGTAGGCTTTTTTTCTGAAATCAAAGTTTACTTTTTTCTTTGAAACAAAGAATCTTTTTCTTAAAAGCAGAAAAAGTATGATATGCTTCCTTCTAACATAGTTGTAATACATTTTGAACTTGGGTCCTAAGAAAGCTGCATTGCTTGTTTGTATACAGTGCAATGGCAGCATGAAGTATAGTGCTTCACATGCATACAGATTTCAATAAAGTGAAGTACTATTTTTGAAAACAGTAATTCAGAATCATAATGAATGCATATAAAATAAATTCTAACAATAATGCTAAACTTGGGGGCACAGAAAGGAACAGTGCCTGATTAAAGTATTGTTTTAGTTTTTAAAAAAAAATGTTTTAAAAATATGGAGGTGGCTACCTAAATGAGTTTGCTCATATGATTTTATACAGTTTGTCTTACAACTCAAGATTATTCAATTCAGTTTATTCAATTATTCAATTCAATTATTCATTTATTCAATTCAATTATTTCAAAAATGGGGGGAAAAAGAGTTTTAAGCAGCCATACTGTAACATAGAAATTATTTCTCCTCTAATTTTCCTTTGTCAATGTATGTTTATATCACTTTGGTATCACAAGGAAAACCATAAAATGGTTAGTCGGGTATTTCTTGAAAAGTTCCCAGCTTTCTTATGCTCTCAGCCAATTCAAGTCTTAGTGTTAAGTTGAATGTGCTTCAAGTATAAGCTTAATATTGCCAAATTTGCATCTATGTATGTAGTAAATTGTAGAATTTCAAAAACAAAGAATAGCTGTGATCTGAAAATAAATGGAGGCAAAAGATAATGGGTGAAGACAGTGATGACTCATGGCAAATCTTCCTTTTTTGTATTTTTGGCGACTTTGGGTCTCATACGGTTAGTGTCAGGCTATTCATTTACCTGTTTCCCAACTCCCTTTTCACAAAGTTGTTTGAAAAACACAGCTTAATGTGTGAATATGAAGATAGATAACCAATATTGCATCATGATCTCTCTTCTTCCTTTAAGGATTAATCTAAAAAAGGTTAACTTTCTGGTATGGGAAGACATTTTCCCGAATCGTCCTTTCTTGAGTTGCCACATTTCAGAAGGGGCAACATTGTAAGCTCCTTCTCCCACCTGCACAATTGGGCCATTAAGAGCGAGTACCTGATTGATTCCCAGTGAAACCTTCCAGAGGATAGAAGGTTTTTTTTCATATCATGCAAATCTATTTGATCCTTTCTCAAATTCAGGAAGTGAGTTGGAGTTATAGCAAGCATACTTCTCTGTCTTATCATGTATCTACCTTTCTGCAAATATATTGTAAAAGAGGAAATAAGCAATCAAACTGCAGAACTATTATCATAATTGTGTAAGTTCTGATGTATGTATCATGTTAAGTTTGGTATTGTAATTGCATCTTCCATCCGAAATCAAGCATAGTAGCAGAGTCTCCACAGCATTTCAGAGAGTATTTGTCCCTTCTTGTTGGTTAACGAGAATACCTACACTTTATACCTCTGCTCTATATCTTGTTTTTTTAGGGATGATGAATTAGTTCGATATGGTTTTGTTGCTGCTAATCAGAGGTCAACATATGTGCCTATGCTGGGAGGTAGGTCACTTGCTYAACCTTGGTCTCTGGGCCCCTAACCCAACTAAATACTCGGAGATCATCTTCCTCTCAATATAAATGCAGGTATGAGATCAAAGTACGTAGGTTCCCCTTTTCCTGATGGCTTTGGGTGAGGAATAACATGTACTGAATAGTGTCTTGCTTCATAAAAGCTGGTGGCATAAAATGACCTGTGGTGAATGCAACGAGCTATTTATTAAAAGCTAGTATTTTAGACCTTTTTTTTAGCTCTCTCAGGTTTTTCTAAATTAAAACTTGAAGAGTCTTCAGTAGTTTGTAATGCAGCAAGTATTGTCTGCTTCCGTTTGTGGACCCATGTATTGTGTACCAGGTAGGTGCTGGTTCTTTCTGGATCTCAGTAAGAAATGTACACTTGGATCTTTTAAGTATACTTAATATGATATCTAATCAATATGATTAAACATCATATTAAGTATACTTGAAGAACATTCAAAGATAGTGCAACCTTACCACAGGTGGGATCTGCGCAACGTGCCATGTCCTGATTTAGAGGTCCATCCAATGCTATATCATCTCAGGGTTCCCAGCATCAGAGCATAGGACTTAATTGCTAATCTTCTATTCCACTCCTATCTTTGAATGTTCTGATTAAACATCATATCATACTTAAAGATTTGGGTGGACATTCCTTCCTAGTGAGATCTGGAAAGAACCGGCATCTACCTGGTGCAGAACACCACACTGCTCAGCTCATGTACATATCCCTCATACTACTTTTCTTAATGTATGGACTGATGTGTGTCTGGAATCATACATGGAATATGCCAATCATTAAAAACGTTGGAACTATTCAATGGATCTTAGATTTCCTAGCTACTTGAACAATTTTCTACGCTAAAACCTGAAAATCAGTAGGTGAAATACAAAATTGGCAGAAGCTCTGCCTGATGACACTCCAAGTAGCTCTTAGAAGCTCTTCATCAAAAGACACATTATTGGGAGGCAAATGGCCACAATCTTTTCTCTAGTCTTTCTGCCTGTAGTGAGAATGATTACTTGAAAGAAGGGGAATGGAATAATGCCACTTCAGGCAATGCATCCTGTGAATCTTCTGATGCCTTTTAAAGCTGTTTCTTCAAGGTACCTATTCAGAAATATAAGGGGAGGAGAAGATAAAAGGTTAATGTAGCATGCAAAAAAGGGGTATCCTCTGCTACAACTGTTCCTCCTCCCCCCTTTCCCCCCCCAAAGAAAAAATATGGTAACATTCAGTTACAATGTAGTTTGTCAATGATGGAATTCTCTCTACATTTTTCTTTTTCTTTCCTTTTCTTTTTTTTACCCTATTTTTAACTTCAAGTGATTTCCTGTTTTAAGCTTGTTCTCTCAATAGTACAAGATTTTATTTTTTTTTTCCCCATCATCCCCGTACAAACATATAAAATACAAAGGCCTCACAGGAGAATTGTTCTCTAATTTTACAGAATTTTGGAGGGTATTTTATAAATCACTTGCTATTTGTAGCAAAAGTGCCATCAGCACCAATTCTCTACAGTGTAGTTGCCTTTTTGTCTGAGGAGTGATGTTTCCCTTCAGCTTCTAAAGCTTTTGCCTGCCTATTGATGGGCTATCTTGAAATCTGCTAAATTGCTTTTCTTCTTTCTGRTATTTTTTTCCTCTCGCCCGTTTCTCAATTGTGCTGACACTGATTAAATGTACACATGAATCAAGGCTATCTTTAAATTACACTTGTAAATCTAGCCTATCTGTTTATCAGGTTACTTATAATGGTCTCCAACTGCTGTCGCATTCTCATTAGCTGCATTCCCTCTCCTCCCCGCAGTGGCCAACAGCACTGTGAGAATGGGTATCGTTCTGGCAGCAGTATCCTCAGTCACTGAGACAGGGACCCACTTCATAAAGTGCATGCTGTACAAAACCACTCTGTTTTGGTTTTATTTCATAGTCTAAAAACATGGCATTGGGATTTCTTTGTGTCTGATGTAATCAATTAAGTGTACATTGGTATTAGAAGATAATACTCTTTAGGGACTGATTCTTAAGTACCTTACAAACTTCCTTTACGCTGTTTTGGTATTGTAAACAGTCATAAAAGTAGTTTAATAATATGCATGCATTATGTTATTGTTATGTTTTAACTTTTTTTTTTTTAACTTTGTTTCGTTTTTTACACTCTATGGTCTGACTAAAGATAGTTTGATGAGGATCAAGTTCAAGGCACTTTTAAACTCAAATTTGGTAATGTTTGCATCCATATTAAAAAATTTCTGTGCAATGCATGTTCACATGCAGCAACTGCAAATCTGTCCTAAATATTAGGAGCTGATTTAGTGAGTGTTTCAAGACTAAGTATTTTTGTGGAGGCAGTGCATCTCAAATGATTCTAACTGAATTTTGACTTTGAACCCCATGCAGATGCAGTCACTTGCTATTTGACAGACACACTGTATCTTGCAACTGGGTGTTCAGAATCACTTTTGAAAAATTGTACAAGATTTGGTCCTTATTCTGGTGAGAGGGAGAGAGAATATCAGGACGACTGCTGCTGTGGACAGGTCCCCTTATGTTTCTGTATCATCAGAGTTTTTTTGCACATTAATGCATACCTTTTGCATGTTTTCATCAGTAGATCTTATTTATAAACAGGTAAGGTGTGGTGTAGAGTGAAATGACCCGTCTATTCTGTGACAGAACAGTCAGCTCTTTAGTAGTCAGGTCAATACACTGACTGATAGGTAGCACTGCTTGTAAGTAGTTCAGTCTATCAGTAGGCAGATGTGATTTTTTTTTTTTATTTCATTTATTTTTTAAGCTTGCCCCTTTTGTAAAATGTCTAAGAAAACCAAACTTGTAGGCTTCAATATCCTTTCCACATAGCCAAAAAACATAGCCAAAAGACAAACAAACAAAAAAAAACCACTGCAAATAATCTTGTCTTATGCTTCTTGGTTATGATTGACTGTAATAAATAGAAATTTTGCCACAGATTGTCACCATGCAATTATTTTACTAGTATTTTGGAAATATCCTAAAACTAATAGCCATCCCTTAGGAAAAAATGCTTTCATGTGTCTGCTTATAGTCTTGAATAAACTGGTCACCTTCTTTCATTTCTTATGTAAGTGTATTTAAAAAACAAAATATCTCACAAACCAAACTAAAGATAACAGTGAACAAGTTGAAAGGGAAAGAAGAGACCGGGTAGGTGAGTTGATGGGGGGAGTTCTCTTGATATATGCAGTGATTATGTTTATTTGTTTATATTTGTGAAACACTGATGAAGATACTGCTTTTGAAATGCACTCTGAAAAGCAGCAGTTTCATTCTTTAGAATATCAGTATATTTCAAAACTTGTTTTCTTTCCAAATTGGATGAAAAGTCAATTTTTTTATGAAATAAAAAATCATAACTTTATTTTCACTTGATAGAATTTAAACTGTTTGTAGTACTGTGTTTTCGTGTGTATATTATTAATAGTAAGTATAAAGAAAATCAGAATGTAAATGCAACATTTAATTTTGCATAGTGCAGATGAGAATTATAAACTCTTGAGCCTTCCCTTTTTGCTTCTTCCCTTCCTTCTCAGATTACTCAAAATATTCACACGTCTGCAAGGGGATTTTGGCAGATTTGTATTTTCCTAGCGAAATAGTCAATTTTGACTTCAGTTTGTGTCATTCTTCCTTAACTGCTTATTTGTTATCTGATCGATAAGTATCCCTATGTGAACTGTTAGAGGTTTTTCAAACTGCAATATGTTTAACATAAACCCTTAGATTACTGGTTTCTAGATTTTTATTTTTTCTTTTTAATTTTTCAGGAAACCAGAAAACTGTACTGGTCTGAATGGAAGTGCCAAATAAGTGATGCATTATACCATAATGTGTTGGGGTTTGGGGTTGATGGTTTTGTCTTGTCTTTAAACAGAGCTACAGARCAATGAACCAATGTTTGTGTTAGGAATTAGACTTCAATCACAAGAGAAGATCCTCTGCAAAATTACTGTGCTGTTCAGTGCTTGAATTGGAACTACGGGCTGCTTTGGCAGTGTGTGAGAGGGCACCATCACCTTTTGTCAGTGACATGCTGAAACTTTTCTGGATCAGCAGCTACAGTTGGAGAGCTAAAAGCAGTTTCTGCGACATACTGCAGACAGTCCAAGGGAATGAACAAGGCTGGATGAGGAGTTACTCCTCCCCATGCAAGWTAGTGTGGGACAGCTGATAGGCAACACCTTAAAAGCTGTAAGAGGCAGCGACTGCTGGCTCGGAGCTTCAACTGCGTTTGTGCTTCTTGATCTCTGCGAGTGGCAGGGTGGTCTAATCCCAGCTAGCTTGAAGCTCAGCAAGGGCTTCYGCCACTCCTGATACAAGATCTTGTCTCTTTTATTAACATGGTCTTCTGGTTGCTGCTGGTCTGATTCATCTCTGCTTCTTTCCTTCTTTAAGCTCTGCTCTTGAGTTAAGTAGCTTCAGTGAAACAAACTAGCATTCAACTCTTAAACTCAAATGTATATATAGCTGTGATATATTTTGGACCCTTTTACAGCTCATTCAGCATATTATTATCTGAAACACGTTTAGTATGGGTGTTTGAAAATGGCAGTGTGAGGTATTCTGTCTTATTTGTTGCCCACACCCGGAGTCATTTGCATATGCAGTTCTGTTTTTGTATTTTCATGAATCTTGTTATCTCATGTATTGTGTTTACTTTGGTAACTATATGGGAAAGTAGAYTGATCAACTGACACTTCCTACCTCAGGGTTGTTTTAAATGGTTATCAAAAGTTATGATTCTCAAAATATGGATTCTTTATTTATATTTTCCTCAGCATGTTTGTGTTCTGCAGATGGCTAACATTTCATACCACAGCAGTAGCCCTGAAGCAAAAGGGATTGCTGGSCAATCTTCTTTTTCGGTGTCAGTAGTTGGCATTTATTTTCATCTGCTGTGTATAAAAAAAATGTGTGATCTAACTTCAAATTCTCAGTGCAAGTTATTTAGCATCGGACTCGTACATTCTTATGCTGAGAGGTAGAAATACAATAAAAATTCAAATGTCTTCCTGCTAAGCAGTGAAACTGAAGTAGCTGTAGAAAGAAAATACACTGTGCTGAACAGTAGGTATACTAGATTTTGCCAGGGCTGTGCTTTTTTTATCAGCTCACTGAAGCAAGTCTGTTTCTTGAAATGAATTATTTTAAGAGAACTCTGTAAAAGAAACCTGACTTAAAAATGCAGGCAGCCCTTTTCATTTTTGAAAGGCTTTCAGTGCTCTGAAATGTTGGTAGTACGTGATGCTGGGTCATAATGTTTGGCTTTCTTTATAACAATGGGTTTACATTCACTAGCCAAGCACACCATGCAATATGTTGGACTCCATAATAGTAGGAGAAGGGGTTTGTAAGTTGTTACCAAATTAATTAAAATACTCTAATGAACGATTTGAAAATAGAATGCCTGTATCTTCCTGGTCTGTATTTTCTAAATAGAACATAATATTCAAAAATTTCTTTGACGTGGTATATGTTGCCACAATGTCACATTGGGTGAGTTAGGAACCTGCAAGGGTTTTAATTTAAGAAGTTTATTACTAAAGGTGACATGTGTGACTTATTTGGATTCATTTTACTGTTCTGCATACTTCACTGTGGTGAAATTCTTTGCTAACATTATGATTTTCTGCATGATGGAGTGGTATAAGCTTGTATCAAATTCTGGACTCCTCTTCCTCTTAAAAATGCTTTTTTGAGATTAGGATATTGATTTTACTTTGCATGCTGGGTTTTTTTTGCATTCTCTCACCCAAGGGATCAGAGAAGGCCCTTGAGTTTTATAACTTATCTCAGAGACTAAACTTTGTCCTGACCTAATTATTTTAAAAGGATGCATTTACTCACAACAGGTCAATTAATCATGCAGTCATCAGATCTCAGATGCATTATAAGTGCAGCAAACCTGGGTTATTTAAGCACAGAAAGTTCRTATGCCAATCAGATACCAGTACATCTGCTCATCAAGGCATGCTATCACAAATGTGTCAAATTCATCCTTTCTTCAGGGGCTCTGCACACAATTTTCTTCATTTTTTCCATATCTCAAAGCATTCTGTAGTCATGTCCTAGGATACCTGAAGGACTATACTCACAAATAGGATTCTCTGACTCCAAGGTAACTTTCTAAGTCAAGCAGGTCTCTGTAGGAATCAGTATCAATGAAATGCAGTCAGAGAATATAAAATAAGCTCCGTAAGTAAGGACTGTCTCAACATTGTTACCTTTTTTTAGATGTGCTAGCCATGTTTTCAGCTTGACTATCCTCATGTCCTATAAATCATGTATTTGAAAACAAAAACAATCCTCCATCAATATGAAGTACTACTGCAATATTCCCCCACCACCACCCCCAGCACCGGGAAAATGATGGGGTAGTAATTGGGTAGCATATCCAATGTGTTGGTGAGTACACCGTTGAAAAATGCGCAGATGGCACGGTCACCATTGCAGGGAAATCTTCTATAGGGAGAACATCACAGACTGGAGACATTTCAAAATAGGACTAGTCTATATATGTTATATGCATAGCTCTGTAGCTGGTTTTCTGCTTGATTTTTACCTGTTTGTTTTACTTTTGTCTCTTTGTTTTAATTAATTTCCAAGAGAATGTGCTTACATATCTAAGGTATGGCTTGAATTAGATATTAGTCACATTTAGGATTTCAGCTGCCATATAGAATTCTATTTAGAAACAAACAGACCATTTAATTATATATATATGCATATATAAAAATATGCATTTATACAGTATATGTAAGCTCACAGTGGTAAGGCATTACAATACTGGCTTGCTTTGGTTGAAAAAGTACCAAGTCCTTCAAACAAAATACTACTTGTACCTTCAAGATTCACAAATCACTAATATGTAATTCAGAATACAATTAAATCAGTTTCTTTAATTATATTGAAACATATCCAGTAAGTGAGCTACAGATACTTGTGACTGTTTTTAAATCAGGGGAGTCTAATATTGGCAGCCACAGAATTAAGATTGAGGATATCAGATTTAAGGCTCTGATGGCCTCTTTAATAACAGCACCTTGGTATGCCACAGTGCCCAGGTACTACTTGCTCCAGCTGCTGTATTTGCCGCTTGGTGTTTTCCATCCTTTTGAGGAAAAGGTGGTGTAGCTGAGGCCAAAGCCTTTTCAAAGGCATTTTACAATAATCTCCAAATTCTGTTTTTGAAAGTATCTTTAGTAAATGGCTGGCTCCACTGAAAATAATGGCAAATGAGAGCTGTACAAAACTGTGAAGGTCTTCAGAAGATAGGTTTAAGCCAGATATTTTTAGTTTATAAATGCATTTTCAGTGTGACAGGGTTGAGTGGCATGCATGTGGAGGGAGGAAGCAGCTCACAGACTGAGAAGGAAGCTAAGCAAGCTCAAAGCAGTGATATGTGACTCTAGGAGGAATCTCAGGAATATACTACTTTGCTGAAGACGCTGGATAAAAGAGGTTCACAGTTGCAACGAGGAGCATTTTGTGATGCCCAAATCATCCTGTTTSAAGAAAGCAGGAGTTGTATTTCTTCTTTGTTCTTCGGCTTAAGAATGACTGGCCTGATTTGTGGACAGTGGAAAGAATTCCTAACCCATGACCTTTCTGCTTTTTTGTTTCCTTGTTGCATCAGTTCTGTGGATGAAGTATATGTGTTTCATAGATATATTTATATGTAGTGCAGGTAATGATGTATGTACAAGAGGGGAGCTGTTATCYCAGAATAGATGATATGCCAGTTGCAAAGGGGACTCTTTGTATGTATTTGAGTAGTGTCTGTAGATAAGAAAGCTGATATTCTCTGTGAGTTTTTTTTCCTTTTTGAGGATTATACAGCTAGTCTTTGGCATCTGCGGCCAGACTGATGGGAATGAGGGGTGTTTGGGTGTGCGCGTGCATACGTATGCAAAGGAATTTAACCTTGCAATGAAAATTACTCAAATATCTTCTTTTTCAGTCATGACTTCTCCCTTATTCAAACATACTTTGTTACTTCCCTGATGTCCCCCTGCCACCCCAAATATTAGCATGAATTTAAGCATTACCATTCTGATGCTGTTTGTCTTTCACTACTGCCCACTTCTCCATCCTGTTATCTCTTTTTCATAATGCGTTTCCCCTTCAAATGACTTCTCATGATCCCCAACAACTCCTCACAATCCACCTTGTTCTGTTTTGTCCATTGACTTTTAAATCTGTACTGACTGCTTTCTTTTTTCTCTTCTATGGTTTTCATCACACTCCTCCTTTCCCAAAATGCTTGTATTTCCCTGTCATCACTGTGATAAAATTGCAGTTTATCAGTTCTCTGGGACAAGAATCATATGTTTTCCTTTCTCTTTATTTCTGTTTGAAGTAGCTGTGTAGAATTGTGTAAAGACAGTGCTGTGTTAACATTTGTTAATAGATGTATAAAGGTTTGGGTTTTTTTTTTCTTTCTCTCTCTCTGAGGGTGTTATAACACTTTAAATAGTAGAAATGTTCTCTGTTGGTGTCTTTGAATATCTGTTGCTTCATGAATCTTTATGTGTTCATGAGTCGTGACATCTGTCACTTGGGATGTTTCAAAAGTTTTCCGCTTCAAATACACAAGAAATTTAACAGCTCTTTTTAGAGTCAGCTAGTATGGAAGAGTTTGCAAAAATATCTGACAGGGTTGTTTAGCACATTCTTGCACCAAGTTGTGCTCCCAGATAGCTTTGCTGTTTGTCAGTTTTGACATCTATTCTTGTCCTCTTTGTAGTGTAATTAAGTTTCTGGTGAATCCCCAGACTCTGTAGGCAAGCTGATAATTTTTTTTTTTTCTTTATGAACTGCTTTTTGAATCAGTCCAAACTTTCATTTTGAATTTTCTCATTTTGTGCTGTTAACAAATGTGTATTTAGTTAATTCTAACTAGCTTTGCTTCTATAGCAAGAACAGAATATTGCTGARCAATTTAAGCTTTCATTATTGTTTTACATCATTTCAAAAACTTTACAACTTTCCTATGCATTAGGTACCATTCAAGTGCCTTTTTTTTTTCTTCCATTTTGCATTTTCTTTCTCTTTCACTAACATTATTCTTTGTCCAATCTTTCAAAAATACAGAAGATGAAATTCTGGCCATATTGAAACTAACAAGAAAACTGCCATTATTTAAGATACTGCAGCAAAAAGGTTTTGCCCTCTTCACGTGGCCTACCCCCATTCCTATCTAGTCTTTAATTCACTTTTAAAATCCATTAACCTGTCAATTGTGGTATAAATCAATTCTCAGCAGAATGCCACATTGAAGGAATTAGAGCTTCTTTGACCAAATCTTCTGAAAAGTTTCTTGTCATAGTTTCCTTCTTTGTTTTAATCTCTGCAATTTTGTAAGAAAAGTGATGATGTGTTGTGGAATATTTATGTCCCTAAAAATGTTAGGGGATCTCTCAAAAGCGGTTAACTAACAGTATGTACTATACACTTAGGCATACAGCATAGTGGAAATGTCACAGTGTCGAAGCCATGAAGTCTGTTTTTTACCACAGTGTTGTTATTTGAAAATGACAGAATGGAAACTGTTGCAGTGTAACAGCAACACAAAATCRCAGAGCTTCGCAACAAGGGAAAATGAGGATTAGTCCTTTGAAATGTTTATTTTGTGAAAAGTGATGAATATGGTGTACAATCTAGATCGGATTTACATTGGTTCTATTTAGAAAAGAAAGCAAAGCAGTATTTTATTCTGCAGATCACAGAATCACAGAATCGCTGAGGTTGGAAGGGACCTCTGGAGATCATCTAGTCCAACCCCCCTGCTCAAGCAGGGTCACCTAGAGCACATTGCACAGGATTGCATCCAGGCAC